>NC_084539.1:0-240000 GCF_024500275.1 Phycodurus eques
GCTGTACACTTTTTCTATTTTGACTCATAACTTCAAAAAGGATGCTTTCCCACTAAAATCTCTGGCTATTTAGAGTAGAACTCTGCCCTTTATACTAGTTACAGGCAGTTTTTTTGCATCCAAAAGCTTTGGTTGGAGTTTTACACACATTTGCAGTTTTTTATTGCTTAAAAACGCTTCCCAGCGCCTGCTGTACACGTTTTTCTATTTTGACTCATAACTTCAAAAAGGATGCTTTCCCACTAAAATCTCTGGCTATTTAGAGTAGAACTCTGCCCTTTATACTAGTTACAGGCAGTTTTTTTGCATCCAAAAGCTTTGGTTGGAGTTTTACACACATTTGCAGTTTTTTATTGCTTAAAAACGCTTCCCAGCGCCTGGCTGTACACTTTTTCTATTTTGACTCATAACTTCAAAAAGGATGCTTTCCCACTAAAATCTCTGGCTATTTAGAGTAGAACTCTGCCCTTTATACTAGTTACAGGCAGTTTTTTTGCATCCAAAAGCTTTGGTTGGAGTTTTACACACATTTGCAGTTTTTTATTGCTTAAAAACGCTTCCCAGCGCCTGCTGTACACGTTTTTCTATTTTGACTCATAACTTCAAAAAGGATGCTTTCCCACTAAAATCTCTGGCTATTTAGAGTAGAACTCTGCCCTTTATACTAGTTACAGGCAGTTTTTTGCATCCAAAAGCTTTGGTTGGAGTTTTACACACATTTGCAGTTTTTTATTGCTTAAAAACGCTTCCCAGCGCCTGCTGTACACGTTTTTCTATTTTGACTCATAACTTCAAAAAGGATGCTTTCCCACTAAAATCTCTGGCTATTTAGAGTAGAACTCTGCCCTTTATACTAGTTACAGGCAGTTTTTTGCATCCAAAAGCTTTGGTTGGAGTTTTACACACATTTGCAGTTTTTTATTGCTTAAAAACGCTTCCCAGCGCCTGCTGTACACGTTTTTCTATTTTGACTCATAACTTCAAAAAGGATGCTTTCCCACTAAAATCTCTGGCTATTTAGAGTAGAACTCTGCCCTTTATACTAGTTACAGGCAGTTTTTTTGCATCCAAAAGCTTTGGTTGGAGTTTTACACACATTTGCAGTTTTTTATTGCTTAAAAACGCTTCCCAGCGCCTGCTGTACACTTTTTCTATTTTGACTCATAACTTCAAAAAGGATGCTTTCCCACTAAAATCTCTGGCTATTTAGAGTAGAACTCTGCCCTTTATACTAGTTACAGGCAGTTTTTTTGCATCCAAAAGCTTTGGTTGGAGTTTTACACACATTTGCAGTTTTTTATTGCTTAAAAACGCTTCCCAGCGCCTGCTGTACACGTTTTCTATTTTGACTCATAACTTCAAAAAGGATGCTTTCCCACTAAAATCTCTGGCTATTTAGAGTAGAACTCTGCCCTTTATACTAGTTACAGGCAGTTTTTTTGCATCCAAAAGCTTTGGTTGGAGTTTTACACACATTTGCAGTTTTTTATTGCTTAAAAACGCTTCCCAGCGCCTGCTGTACACGTTTTTCTATTTTGACTCATAACTTCAAAAAGGATGCTTTCCCACTAAAATCTCTGGCTATTTAGAGTAGAACTCTGCCCTTTATACTAGTTACAGGCAGTTTTTTTGCATCCAAAAGCTTTGGTTGGAGTTTTACACACATTTGCAGTTTTTTATTGCTTAAAAACGCTTCCCAGCGCCTGCTGTACACGTTTTCTATTTTGACTCATAACTTCAAAAAGGATGCTTTCCCACTAAAATCTCTGGCTATTTAGAGTAGAACTCTGCCCTTTATACTAGTTACAGGCAGTTTTTTTGCATCCAAAAGCTTTGGTTGGAGTTTTACACACATTTGCAGTTTTTTATTGCTTAAAAACGCTTCCCAGCGCCTGCTGTACACGTTTTCTATTTTGACTCATAACTTCAAAAAGGATGCTTTCCCACTAAAATCTCTGGCTATTTAGAGTAGAACTCTGCCCTTTATACTAGTTACAGGCAGTTTTTTTGCATCCAAAAGCTTTGGTTGGAGTTTTACACACATTTGCAGTTTTTTATTGCTTAAAAACGCTTCCCAGCGCCTGCTGTACACTTTTTCTATTTTGACTCATAACTTCAAAAAGGATGCTTTCCCACTAAAATCTCTGGCTATTTAGAGTAGAACTCTGCCCTTTATACTAGTTACAGGCAGTTTTTTGCATCCAAAAGCTTTGGTTGGAGTTTTACACACATTTGCAGTTTTTTATTGCTTAAAAACGCTTCCCAGCGCCTGCTGTACACGTTTTCTATTTTGACTCATAACTTCAAAAAGGATGCTTTCCCACTAAAATCTCTGGCTATTTAGAGTAGAACTCTGCCCTTTATACTAGTTACAGGCAGTTTTTTTGCATCCAAAAGCTTTGGTTGGAGTTTTACACACATTTGCAGTTTTTTATTGCTTAAAAACGCTTCCCAGCGCCTGCTGTACACGTTTTCTATTTTGACTCATAACTTCAAAAAGGATGCTTTCCCACTAAAATCTCTGGCTATTTAGAGTAGAACTCTGCCCTTTATACTAGTTACAGGCAGTTTTTTTGCATCCAAAAGCTTTGGTTGGAGTTTTACACACATTTGCAGTTTTTTATTGCTTAAAAACGCTTCCCAGCGCCTGCTGTACACGTTTTTCTATTTTGACTCATAACTTCAAAAAGGATGCTTTCCCACTAAAATCTCTGGCTATTTAGAGTAGAACTCTGCCCTTTATACTAGTTACAGGCAGTTTTTTTGCATCCAAAAGCTTTGGTTGGAGTTTTACACACATTTGCAGTTTTTTATTGCTTAAAAACGCTTCCCAGCGCCTGCTGTACACGTTTTCTATTTTGACTCATAACTTCAAAAAGGATGCTTTCCCACTAAAATCTCTGGCTATTTAGAGTAGAACTCTGCCCTTTATACTAGTTACAGGCAGTTTTTTGCATCCAAAAGCTTTGGTTGGAGTTTTACACACATTTGCAGTTTTTTATTGCTTAAAAACGCTTCCCAGCGCCTGCTGTACACGTTTTCTATTTTGACTCATAACTTCAAAAAGGATGCTTTCCCACTAAAATCTCTGGCTATTTAGAGTAGAACTCTGCCCTTTATACTAGTTACAGGCAGTTTTTTGCATCCAAAAGCTTTGGTTGGAGTTTTACACACATTTGCAGTTTTTTATTGCTTAAAAACGCTTCCCAGCGCCTGCTGTACACGTTTTTCTATTTTGACTCATAACTTCAAAAAGGATGCTTTCCCACTAAAATCTCTGGCTATTTAGAGTAGAACTCTGCCCTTTATACTAGTTACAGGCAGTTTTTTTGCATCCAAAAGCTTTGGTTGGAGTTTTACACACATTTGCAGTTTTTTATTGCTTAAAAACGCTTCCCAGCGCCTGCTGTACACGTTTTTCTATTTTGACTCATAACTTCAAAAAGGATGCTTTCCCACTAAAATCTCTGGCTATTTAGAGTAGAACTCTGCCCTTTATACTAGTTACAGGCAGTTTTTTTGCATCCAAAAGCTTTGGTTGGAGTTTTACACACATTTGCAGTTTTTTATTGCTTAAAAACGCTTCCCAGCGCCTGCTGTACACGTTTTTTATTTTGACTCATAACTTCAAAAAGGATGCTTTCCCACTAAAATCTCTGGCTATTTAGAGTAGAACTCTGCCCTTTATACTAGTTACAGGCAGTTTTTTTGCATCCAAAAGCTTTGGTTGGAGTTTTACACACATTTGCAGTTTTTTATTGCTTAAAAACGCTTCCCAGCGCCTGCTGTACACGTTTTCTATTTTGACTCATAACTTCAAAAAGGATGCTTTCCCACTAAAATCTCTGGCTATTTAGAGTAGAACTCTGCCCTTTATACTAGTTACAGGCAGTTTTTTTGCATCCAAAAGCTTTGGTTGGAGTTTTACACACATTTGCAGTTTTTTATTGCTTAAAAACGCTTCCCAGCGCCTGCTGTACACGTTTTCTATTTTGACTCATAACTTCAAAAAGGATGCTTTCCCACTAAATCTCTGGCTATTTAGAGTAGAACTCTGCCCTTTATACTAGTTACAGGCAGTTTTTTGCATCCAAAAGCTTTGGTTGGAGTTTTACACACATTTGCAGTTTTTTATTGCTTAAAAACGCTTCCCAGCGCCTGCTGTACACTTTTTCTATTTTGACTCATAACTTCAAAAAGGATGCTTTCCCACTAAAATCTCTGGCTATTTAGAGTAGAACTCTGCCCTTTATACTAGTTACAGGCAGTTTTTTTGCATCCAAAAGCTTTGGTTGGAGTTTTACACACATTTGCAGTTTTTTATTGCTTAAAAACGCTTCCCAGCGCCTGCTGTACACGTTTTTCTATTTTGACTCATAACTTCAAAAAGGATGCTTTCCCACTAAAATCTCTGGCTATTTAGAGTAGAACTCTGCCCTTTATACTAGTTACAGGCAGTTTTTTTGCATCCAAAAGCTTTGGTTGGAGTTTTACACACATTTGCAGTTTTTTATTGCTTAAAAACGCTTCCCAGCGCCTGCTGTACACGTTTTCTATTTTGACTCATAACTTCAAAAAGGATGCTTTCCCACTAAAATCTCTGGCTATTTAGAGTAGAACTCTGCCCTTTATACTAGTTACAGGCAGTTTTTTTGCATCCAAAAGCTTTGGTTGGAGTTTTACACACATTTGCAGTTTTTTATTGCTTAAAAACGCTTCCCAGCGCCTGCTGTACACGTTTTCTATTTTGACTCATAACTTCAAAAAGGATGCTTTCCCACTAAAATCTCTGGCTATTTAGAGTAGAACTCTGCCCTTTATACTAGTTACAGGCAGTTTTTTTGCATCCAAAAGCTTTGGTTGGAGTTTTACACACATTTGCAGTTTTTTATTGCTTAAAAACGCTTCCCAGCGCCTGCTGTACACGTTTTTCTATTTTGACTCATAACTTCAAAAAGGATGCTTTCCCACTAAAATCTCTGGCTATTTAGAGTAGAACTCTGCCCTTTATACTAGTTACAGGCAGTTTTTTTGCATCCAAAAGCTTTGGTTGGAGTTTTACACACATTTGCAGTTTTTTATTGCTTAAAAACGCTTCCCAGCGCCTGCTGTACACGTTTTCTATTTTGACTCATAACTTCAAAAAGGATGCTTTCCCACTAAAATCTCTGGCTATTTAGAGTAGAACTCTGCCCTTTATACTAGTTACAGGCAGTTTTTTTGCATCCAAAAGCTTTGGTTGGAGTTTTACACACATTTGCAGTTTTTTATTGCTTAAAAACGCTTCCCAGCGCCTGCTGTACACGTTTTTCTATTTTGACTCATAACTTCAAAAAGGATGCTTTCCCACTAAAATCTCTGGCTATTTAGAGTAGAACTCTGCCCTTTATACTAGTTACAGGCAGTTTTTTTGCATCCAAAAGCTTTGGTTGGAGTTTTACACACATTTGCAGTTTTTTATTGCTTAAAAACGCTTCCCAGCGCCTGCTGTACACGTTTTTCTATTTTGACTCATAACTTCAAAAAGGATGCTTTCCCACTAAAATCTCTGGCTATTTAGAGTAGAACTCTGCCCTTTATACTAGTTACAGGCAGTTTTTTTGCATCCAAAAGCTTTGGTTGGAGTTTTACACACATTTGCAGTTTTTTATTGCTTAAAAACGCTTCCCAGCGCCTGCTGTACACGTTTTCTATTTTGACTCATAACTTCAAAAAGGATGCTTTCCCACTAAAATCTCTGGCTATTTAGAGTAGAACTCTGCCCTTTATACTAGTTACAGGCAGTTTTTTTGCATCCAAAAGCTTTGGTTGGAGTTTTACACACATTTGCAGTTTTTTATTGCTTAAAAACGCTTCCCAGCGCCTGCTGTACACGTTTTCTATTTTGACTCATAACTTCAAAAAGGATGCTTTCCCACTAAAATCTCTGGCTATTTAGAGTAGAACTCTGCCCTTTATACTAGTTACAGGCAGTTTTTTTGCATCCAAAAGCTTTGGTTGGAGTTTTACACACATTTGCAGTTTTTTATTGCTTAAAAACGCTTCCCAGCGCCTGCTGTACACGTTTTTCTATTTTGACTCATAACTTCAAAAAGGATGCTTTCCCACTAAAATCTCTGGCTATTTAGAGTAGAACTCTGCCCTTTATACTAGTTACAGGCAGTTTTTTTGCATCCAAAAGCTTTGGTTGGAGTTTTACACACATTTGCAGTTTTTTATTGCTTAAAAACGCTTCCCAGCGCCTGCTGTACACGTTTTTCTATTTTGACTCATAACTTCAAAAAGGATGCTTTCCCACTAAAATCTCTGGCTATTTAGAGTAGAACTCTGCCCTTTATACTAGTTACAGGCAGTTTTTTTGCATCCAAAAGCTTTGGTTGGAGTTTTACACACATTTGCAGTTTTTTATTGCTTAAAAACGCTTCCCAGCGCCTGCTGTACACGTTTTTCTATTTTGACTCATAACTTCAAAAAGGATGCTTTCCCACTAAAATCTCTGGCTATTTAGAGTAGAACTCTGCCCTTTATACTAGTTACAGGCAGTTTTTTGCATCCAAAAGCTTTGGTTGGAGTTTTACACACATTTGCAGTTTTTTATTGCTTAAAAACGCTTCCCAGCGCCTGCTGTACACGTTTTCTATTTTGACTCATAACTTCAAAAAGGATGCTTTCCCACTAAAATCTCTGGCTATTTAGAGTAGAACTCTGCCCTTTATACTAGTTACAGGCAGTTTTTTTGCATCCAAAAGCTTTGGTTGGAGTTTTACACACATTTGCAGTTTTTTATTGCTTAAAAACGCTTCCCAGCGCCTGCTGTACACGTTTTCTATTTTGACTCATAACTTCAAAAAGGATGCTTTCCCACTAAAATCTCTGGCTATTTAGAGTAGAACTCTGCCCTTTATACTAGTTACAGGCAGTTTTTTTGCATCCAAAAGCTTTGGTTGGAGTTTTACACACATTTGCAGTTTTTTATTGCTTAAAAACGCTTCCCAGCGCCTGCTGTACACGTTTTCTATTTTGACTCATAACTTCAAAAAGGATGCTTTCCCACTAAAATCTCTGGCTATTTAGAGTAGAACTCTGCCCTTTATACTAGTTACAGGCAGTTTTTTGCATCCAAAAGCTTTGGTTGGAGTTTTACACACATTTGCAGTTTTTTATTGCTTAAAAACGCTTCCCAGCGCCTGCTGTACACGTTTTTCTATTTTGACTCATAACTTCAAAAAGGATGCTTTCCCACTAAAATCTCTGGCTATTTAGAGTAGAACTCTGCCCTTTATACTAGTTACAGGCAGTTTTTTGCATCCAAAAGCTTTGGTTGGAGTTTTACACACATTTGCAGTTTTTTATTGCTTAAAAACGCTTCCCAGCGCCTGCTGTACACGTTTTCTATTTTGACTCATAACTTCAAAAAGGATGCTTTCCCACTAAAATCTCTGGCTATTTAGAGTAGAACTCTGCCCTTTATACTAGTTACAGGCAGTTTTTTTGCATCCAAAAGCTTTGGTTGGAGTTTTACACACATTTGCAGTTTTTTATTGCTTAAAAACGCTTCCCAGCGCCTGGCTGTACACTTTTTCTATTTTGACTCATAACTTCAAAAAGGATGCTTTCCCACTAAAATCTCTGGCTATTTAGAGTAGAACTCTGCCCTTTATACTAGTTACAGGCAGTTTTTTTGCATCCAAAAGCTTTGGTTGGAGTTTTACACACATTTGCAGTTTTTTATTGCTTAAAAACGCTTCCCAGCGCCTGCTGTACACGTTTTCTATTTTGACTCATAACTTCAAAAAGGATGCTTTCCCACTAAAATCTCTGGCTATTTAGAGTAGAACTCTGCCCTTTATACTAGTTACAGGCAGTTTTTTTGCATCCAAAAGCTTTGGTTGGAGTTTTACACACATTTGCAGTTTTTTATTGCTTAAAAACGCTTCCCAGCGCCTGCTGTACACGTTTTCTATTTTGACTCATAACTTCAAAAAGGATGCTTTCCCACTAAAATCTCTGGCTATTTAGAGTAGAACTCTGCCCTTTATACTAGTTACAGGCAGTTTTTTTGCATCCAAAAGCTTTGGTTGGAGTTTTACACACATTTGCAGTTTTTTATTGCTTAAAAACGCTTCCCAGCGCCTGCTGTACACGTTTTTCTATTTTGACTCATAACTTCAAAAAGGATGCTTTCCCACTAAAATCTCTGGCTATTTAGAGTAGAACTCTGCCCTTTATACTAGTTACAGGCAGTTTTTTGCATCCAAAAGCTTTGGTTGGAGTTTTACACACATTTGCAGTTTTTTATTGCTTAAAAACGCTTCCCAGCGCCTGCTGTACACGTTTTCTATTTTGACTCATAACTTCAAAAAGGATGCTTTCCCACTAAAATCTCTGGCTATTTAGAGTAGAACTCTGCCCTTTATACTAGTTACAGGCAGTTTTTTTGCATCCAAAAGCTTTGGTTGGAGTTTTACACACATTTGCAGTTTTTTATTGCTTAAAAACGCTTCCCAGCGCCTGCTGTACACGTTTTTCTATTTTGACTCATAACTTCAAAAAGGATGCTTTCCCACTAAAATCTCTGGCTATTTAGAGTAGAACTCTGCCCTTTATACTAGTTACAGGCAGTTTTTTGCATCCAAAAGCTTTGGTTGGAGTTTTACACACATTTGCAGTTTTTTATTGCTTAAAAACGCTTCCCAGCGCCTGCTGTACACGTTTTCTATTTTGACTCATAACTTCAAAAAGGATGCTTTCCCACTAAAATCTCTGGCTATTTAGAGTAGAACTCTGCCCTTTATACTAGTTACAGGCAGTTTTTTTGCATCCAAAAGCTTTGGTTGGAGTTTTACACACATTTGCAGTTTTTTATTGCTTAAAAACGCTTCCCAGCGCCTGCTGTACACGTTTTCTATTTTGACTCATAACTTCAAAAAGGATGCTTTCCCACTAAAATCTCTGGCTATTTAGAGTAGAACTCTGCCCTTTATACTAGTTACAGGCAGTTTTTTGCATCCAAAAGCTTTGGTTGGAGTTTTACACACATTTGCAGTTTTTTATTGCTTAAAAACGCTTCCCAGCGCCTGCTGTACACTTTTTCTATTTTGACTCATAACTTCAAAAAGGATGCTTTCCCACTAAAATCTCTGGCTATTTAGAGTAGAACTCTGCCCTTTATACTAGTTACAGGCAGTTTTTTTGCATCCAAAAGCTTTGGTTGGAGTTTTACACACATTTGCAGTTTTTTATTGCTTAAAAACGCTTCCCAGCGCCTGCTGTACACTTTTTTTTATTTTGACTCATAACTTCAAAAAGGATGCTTTCCCACTAAAATCTCTGGCTATTTAGAGTAGAACTCTGCCCTTTATACTAGTTACAGGCAGTTTTTTTGCATCCAAAAGCTTTGGTTGGAGTTTTACACACATTTGCAGTTTTTTATTGCTTAAAAACGCTTCCCAGCGCCTGCTGTACACGTTTTTCTATTTTGACTCATAACTTCAAAAAGGATGCTTTCCCACTAAAATCTCTGGCTATTTAGAGTAGAACTCTGCCCTTTATACTAGTTACAGGCAGTTTTTTTGCATCCAAAAGCTTTGGTTGGAGTTTTACACACATTTGCAGTTTTTTATTGCTTAAAAACGCTTCCCAGCGCCTGCTGTACACGTTTTCTATTTTGACTCATAACTTCAAAAAGGATGCTTTCCCACTAAAATCTCTGGCTATTTAGAGTAGAACTCTGCCCTTTATACTAGTTACAGGCAGTTTTTTGCATCCAAAAGCTTTGGTTGGAGTTTTACACACATTTGCAGTTTTTTATTGCTTAAAAACGCTTCCCAGCGCCTGCTGTACACGTTTTTCTATTTTGACTCATAACTTCAAAAAGGATGCTTTCCCACTAAAATCTCTGGCTATTTAGAGTAGAACTCTGCCCTTTATACTAGTTACAGGCAGTTTTTTGCATCCAAAAGCTTTGGTTGGAGTTTTACACACATTTGCAGTTTTTTATTGCTTAAAAACGCTTCCCAGCGCCTGCTGTACACTTTTTCTATTTTGACTCATAACTTCAAAAAGGATGCTTTCCCACTAAAATCTCTGGCTATTTAGAGTAGAACTCTGCCCTTTATACTAGTTACAGGCAGTTTTTTGCATCCAAAAGCTTTGGTTGGAGTTTTACACACATTTGCAGTTTTTTATTGCTTAAAAACGCTTCCCAGCGCCTGCTGTACACGTTTTTCTATTTTGACTCATAACTTCAAAAAGGATGCTTTCCCACTAAAATCTCTGGCTATTTAGAGTAGAACTCTGCCCTTTATACTAGTTACAGGCAGTTTTTTTGCATCCAAAAGCTTTGGTTGGAGTTTTACACACATTTGCAGTTTTTTATTGCTTAAAAACGCTTCCCAGCGCCTGCTGTACACGTTTTCTATTTTGACTCATAACTTCAAAAAGGATGCTTTCCCACTAAAATCTCTGGCTATTTAGAGTAGAACTCTGCCCTTTATACTAGTTACAGGCAGTTTTTGCATCCAAAAGCTTTGGTTGGAGTTTTACACACATTTGCAGTTTTTTATTGCTTAAAAACGCTTCCCAGCGCCTGGCTGTACACGTTTTTTATTTTGACTCATAACTTCAAAAAGGATGCTTTCCCACTAAAATCTCTGGCTATTTAGAGTAGAACTCTGCCCTTTATACTAGTTACAGGCAGTTTTTTGCATCCAAAAGCTTTGGTTGGAGTTTTACACACATTTGCAGTTTTTTATTGCTTAAAAACGCTTCCCAGCGCCTGCTGTACACGTTTTTCTATTTTGACTCATAACTTCAAAAAGGATGCTTTCCCACTAAAATCTCTGGCTATTTAGAGTAGAACTCTGCCCTTTATACTAGTTACAGGCAGTTTTTTTGCATCCAAAAGCTTTGGTTGGAGTTTTACACACATTTGCAGTTTTTTATTGCTTAAAAACGCTTCCCAGCGCCTGGCTGTACACTTTTTTTTATTTTGACTCATAACTTCAAAAAGGATGCTTTCCCACTAAAATCTCTGGCTATTTAGAGTAGAACTCTGCCCTTTATACTAGTTACAGGCAGTTTTTTTGCATCCAAAAGCTTTGGTTGGAGTTTTACACACATTTGCAGTTTTTTATTGCTTAAAAACGCTTCCCAGCGCCTGCTGTACACGTTTTCTATTTTGACTCATAACTTCAAAAAGGATGCTTTCCCACTAAAATCTCTGGCTATTTAGAGTAGAACTCTGCCCTTTATACTAGTTACAGGCAGTTTTTTTGCATCCAAAAGCTTTGGTTGGAGTTTTACACACATTTGCAGTTTTTTATTGCTTAAAAACGCTTCCCAGCGCCTGCTGTACACGTTTTTCTATTTTGACTCATAACTTCAAAAAGGATGCTTTCCCACTAAAATCTCTGGCTATTTAGAGTAGAACTCTGCCCTTTATACTAGTTACAGGCAGTTTTTTTGCATCCAAAAGCTTTGGTTGGAGTTTTACACACATTTGCAGTTTTTTATTGCTTAAAAACGCTTCCCAGCGCCTGCTGTACACGTTTTTCTATTTTGACTCATAACTTCAAAAAGGATGCTTTCCCACTAAAATCTCTGGCTATTTAGAGTAGAACTCTGCCCTTTATACTAGTTACAGGCAGTTTTTTTGCATCCAAAAGCTTTGGTTGGAGTTTTACACACATTTGCAGTTTTTTATTGCTTAAAAACGCTTCCCAGCGCCTGCTGTACACGTTTTCTATTTTGACTCATAACTTCAAAAAGGATGCTTTCCCACTAAAATCTCTGGCTATTTAGAGTAGAACTCTGCCCTTTATACTAGTTACAGGCAGTTTTTTTGCATCCAAAAGCTTTGGTTGGAGTTTTACACACATTTGCAGTTTTTTATTGCTTAAAAACGCTTCCCAGCGCCTGCTGTACACGTTTTTCTATTTTGACTCATAACTTCAAAAAGGATGCTTTCCCACTAAAATCTCTGGCTATTTAGAGTAGAACTCTGCCCTTTATACTAGTTACAGGCAGTTTTTTTGCATCCAAAAGCTTTGGTTGGAGTTTTACACACATTTGCAGTTTTTTATTGCTTAAAAACGCTTCCCAGCGCCTGCTGTACACGTTTTTCTATTTTGACTCATAACTTCAAAAAGGATGCTTTCCCACTAAATCTCTGGCTATTTAGAGTAGAACTCTGCCCTTTATACTAGTTACAGGCAGTTTTTTTGCATCCAAAAGCTTTGGTTGGAGTTTTACACACATTTGCAGTTTTTTATTGCTTAAAAACGCTTCCCAGCGCCTGCTGTACACGTTTTTCTATTTTGACTCATAACTTCAAAAAGGATGCTTTCCCACTAAAATCTCTGGCTATTTAGAGTAGAACTCTGCCCTTTATACTAGTTACAGGCAGTTTTTTTGCATCCAAAAGCTTTGGTTGGAGTTTTACACACATTTGCAGTTTTTTATTGCTTAAAAACGCTTCCCAGCGCCTGCTGTACACGTTTTCTATTTTGACTCATAACTTCAAAAAGGATGCTTTCCCACTAAAATCTCTGGCTATTTAGAGTAGAACTCTGCCCTTTATACTAGTTACAGGCAGTTTTTTTGCATCCAAAAGCTTTGGTTGGAGTTTTACACACATTTGCAGTTTTTTATTGCTTAAAAACGCTTCCCAGCGCCTGCTGTACACGTTTTCTATTTTGACTCATAACTTCAAAAAGGATGCTTTCCCACTAAAATCTCTGGCTATTTAGAGTAGAACTCTGCCCTTTATACTAGTTACAGGCAGTTTTTTTTGCATCCAAAAGCTTTGGTTGGAGTTTTACACACATTTGCAGTTTTTTATTGCTTAAAAACGCTTCCCAGCGCCTGCTGTACACGTTTTTCTATTTTGACTCATAACTTCAAAAAGGATGCTTTCCCACTAAAATCTCTGGCTATTTAGAGTAGAACTCTGCCCTTTATACTAGTTACAGGCAGTTTTTTTGCATCCAAAAGCTTTGGTTGGAGTTTTACACACATTTGCAGTTTTTTATTGCTTAAAAACGCTTCCCAGCGCCTGCTGTACACGTTTTTCTATTTTGACTCATAACTTCAAAAAGGATGCTTTCCCACTAAAATCTCTGGCTATTTAGAGTAGAACTCTGCCCTTTATACTAGTTACAGGCAGTTTTTTTGCATCCAAAAGCTTTGGTTGGAGTTTTACACACATTTGCAGTTTTTTATTGCTTAAAAACGCTTCCCAGCGCCTGCTGTACACGTTTTTCTATTTTGACTCATAACTTCAAAAAGGATGCTTTCCCACTAAAATCTCTGGCTATTTAGAGTAGAACTCTGCCCTTTATACTAGTTACAGGCAGTTTTTTGCATCCAAAAGCTTTGGTTGGAGTTTTACACACATTTGCAGTTTTTTATTGCTTAAAAACGCTTCCCAGCGCCTGCTGTACACGTTTTTCTATTTTGACTCATAACTTCAAAAAGGATGCTTTCCCACTAAAATCTCTGGCTATTTAGAGTAGAACTCTGCCCTTTATACTAGTTACAGGCAGTTTTTTTGCATCCAAAAGCTTTGGTTGGAGTTTTACACACATTTGCAGTTTTTTATTGCTTAAAAACGCTTCCCAGCGCCTGCTGTACACGTTTTCTATTTTGACTCATAACTTCAAAAAGGATGCTTTCCCACTAAAATCTCTGGCTATTTAGAGTAGAACTCTGCCCTTTATACTAGTTACAGGCAGTTTTTTTGCATCCAAAAGCTTTGGTTGGAGTTTTACACACATTTGCAGTTTTTTATTGCTTAAAAACGCTTCCCAGCGCCTGCTGTACACGTTTTCTATTTTGACTCATAACTTCAAAAAGGATGCTTTCCCACTAAAATCTCTGGCTATTTAGAGTAGAACTCTGCCCTTTATACTAGTTACAGGCAGTTTTTTTGCATCCAAAAGCTTTGGTTGGAGTTTTACACACATTTGCAGTTTTTTATTGCTTAAAAACGCTTCCCAGCGCCTGCTGTACACGTTTTTCTATTTTGACTCATAACTTCAAAAAGGATGCTTTCCCACTAAAATCTCTGGCTATTTAGAGTAGAACTCTGCCCTTTATACTAGTTACAGGCAGTTTTTTTGCATCCAAAAGCTTTGGTTGGAGTTTTACACACATTTGCAGTTTTTTATTGCTTAAAAACGCTTCCCAGCGCCTGCTGTACACGTTTTCTATTTTGACTCATAACTTCAAAAAGGATGCTTTCCCACTAAAATCTCTGGCTATTTAGAGTAGAACTCTGCCCTTTATACTAGTTACAGGCAGTTTTTTTGCATCCAAAAGCTTTGGTTGGAGTTTTACACACATTTGCAGTTTTTTATTGCTTAAAAACGCTTCCCAGCGCCTTGGCTGTACACTTTTTTTATTTTGACTCATAACTTCAAAAAGGATGCTTTCCCACTAAAATCTCTGGCTATTTAGAGTAGAACTCTGCCCTTTATACTAGTTACAGGCAGTTTTTTTGCATCCAAAGCTTTGGTTGGAGTTTTACACACATTTGCAGTTTTTTATTGCTTAAAAACGCTTCCCAGCGCCTGCTGTACACGTTTTTCTATTTTGACTCATAACTTCAAAAAGGATGCTTTCCCACTAAAATCTCTGGCTATTTAGAGTAGAACTCTGCCCTTTATACTAGTTACAGGCAGTTTTTTGCATCCAAAAGCTTTGGTTGGAGTTTTACACACATTTGCAGTTTTTTATTGCTTAAAAACGCTTCCCAGCGCCTGCTGTACACGTTTTCTATTTTGACTCATAACTTCAAAAAGGATGCTTTCCCACTAAAATCTCTGGCTATTTAGAGTAGAACTCTGCCCTTTATACTAGTTACAGGCAGTTTTTTTGCATCCAAAAGCTTTGGTTGGAGTTTTACACACATTTGCAGTTTTTTATTGCTTAAAAACGCTTCCCAGCGCCTGCTGTACACGTTTTTCTATTTTGACTCATAACTTCAAAAAGGATGCTTTCCCACTAAAATCTCTGGCTATTTAGAGTAGAACTCTGCCCTTTATACTAGTTACAGGCAGTTTTTTTGCATCCAAAAGCTTTGGTTGGAGTTTTACACACATTTGCAGTTTTTTATTGCTTAAAAACGCTTCCCAGCGCCTGCTGTACACGTTTTCTATTTTGACTCATAACTTCAAAAAGGATGCTTTCCCACTAAAATCTCTGGCTATTTAGAGTAGAACTCTGCCCTTTATACTAGTTACAGGCAGTTTTTTTGCATCCAAAAGCTTTGGTTGGAGTTTTACACACATTTGCAGTTTTTTATTGCTTAAAAACGCTTCCCAGCGCCTGCTGTACACGTTTTTCTATTTTGACTCATAACTTCAAAAAGGATGCTTTCCCACTAAAATCTCTGGCTATTTAGAGTAGAACTCTGCCCTTTATACTAGTTACAGGCAGTTTTTTTGCATCCAAAAGCTTTGGTTGGAGTTTTACACACATTTGCAGTTTTTTATTGCTTAAAAACGCTTCCCAGCGCCTGCTGTACACGTTTTTTATTTTGACTCATAACTTCAAAAAGGATGCTTTCCCACTAAAATCTCTGGCTATTTAGAGTAGAACTCTGCCCTTTATACTAGTTACAGGCAGTTTTTTTGCATCCAAAAGCTTTGGTTGGAGTTTTACACACATTTGCAGTTTTTTATTGCTTAAAAACGCTTCCCAGCGCCTGCTGTACACGTTTTTCTATTTTGACTCATAACTTCAAAAAGGATGCTTTCCCACTAAAATCTCTGGCTATTTAGAGTAGAACTCTGCCCTTTATACTAGTTACAGGCAGTTTTTTTGCATCCAAAAGCTTTGGTTGGAGTTTTACACACATTTGCAGTTTTTTATTGCTTAAAAACGCTTCCCAGCGCCTGCTGTACACGTTTTTCTATTTTGACTCATAACTTCAAAAAGGATGCTTTCCCACTAAAATCTCTGGCTATTTAGAGTAGAACTCTGCCCTTTATACTAGTTACAGGCAGTTTTTTTGCATCCAAAAGCTTTGGTTGGAGTTTTACACACATTTGCAGTTTTTTATTGCTTAAAAACGCTTCCCAGCGCCTGCTGTACACGTTTTCTATTTTGACTCATAACTTCAAAAAGGATGCTTTCCCACTAAAATCTCTGGCTATTTAGAGTAGAACTCTGCCCTTTATACTAGTTACAGGCAGTTTTTTTGCATCCAAAAGCTTTGGTTGGAGTTTTACACACATTTGCAGTTTTTTATTGCTTAAAAACGCTTCCCAGCGCCTGCTGTACACGTTTTTCTATTTTGACTCATAACTTCAAAAAGGATGCTTTCCCACTAAAATCTCTGGCTATTTAGAGTAGAACTCTGCCCTTTATACTAGTTACAGGCAGTTTTTTTGCATCCAAAAGCTTTGGTTGGAGTTTTACACACATTTGCAGTTTTTTATTGCTTAAAAACGCTTCCCAGCGCCTGCTGTACACTTTTTCTATTTTGACTCATAACTTCAAAAAGGATGCTTTCCCACTAAAATCTCTGGCTATTTAGAGTAGAACTCTGCCCTTTATACTAGTTACAGGCAGTTTTTTTGCATCCAAAAGCTTTGGTTGGAGTTTTACACACATTTGCAGTTTTTTATTGCTTAAAAACGCTTCCCAGCGCCTGCTGTACACGTTTTTCTATTTTGACTCATAACTTCAAAAAGGATGCTTTCCCACTAAAATCTCTGGCTATTTAGAGTAGAACTCTGCCCTTTATACTAGTTACAGGCAGTTTTTTTGCATCCAAAAGCTTTGGTTGGAGTTTTACACACATTTGCAGTTTTTTATTGCTTAAAAACGCTTCCCAGCGCCTGCTGTACACGTTTTCTATTTTGACTCATAACTTCAAAAAGGATGCTTTCCCACTAAAATCTCTGGCTATTTAGAGTAGAACTCTGCCCTTTATACTAGTTACAGGCAGTTTTTTTGCATCCAAAAGCTTTGGTTGGAGTTTTACACACATTTGCAGTTTTTTATTGCTTAAAAACGCTTCCCAGCGCCTGCTGTACACTTTTTTTATTTTGACTCATAACTTCAAAAAGGATGCTTTCCCACTAAAATCTCTGGCTATTTAGAGTAGAACTCTGCCCTTTATACTAGTTACAGGCAGTTTTTTGCATCCAAAAGCTTTGGTTGGAGTTTTACACACATTTGCAGTTTTTTATTGCTTAAAAACGCTTCCCAGCGCCTGCTGTACACGTTTTTCTATTTTGACTCATAACTTCAAAAAGGATGCTTTCCCACTAAAATCTCTGGCTATTTAGAGTAGAACTCTGCCCTTTATACTAGTTACAGGCAGTTTTTTTGCATCCAAAAGCTTTGGTTGGAGTTTTACACACATTTGCAGTTTTTTATTGCTTAAAAACGCTTCCCAGCGCCTGCTGTACACGTTTTTCTATTTTGACTCATAACTTCAAAAAGGATGCTTTCCCACTAAAATCTCTGGCTATTTAGAGTAGAACTCTGCCCTTTATACTAGTTACAGGCAGTTTTTTTTGCATCCAAAAGCTTTGGTTGGAGTTTTACACACATTTGCAGTTTTTTATTGCTTAAAAACGCTTCCCAGCGCCTGCTGTACACGTTTTTCTATTTTGACTCATAACTTCAAAAAGGATGCTTTCCCACTAAAATCTCTGGCTATTTAGAGTAGAACTCTGCCCTTTATACTAGTTACAGGCAGTTTTTTGCATCCAAAAGCTTTGGTTGGAGTTTTACACACATTTGCAGTTTTTTATTGCTTAAAAACGCTTCCCAGCGCCTGCTGTACACTTTTTCTATTTTGACTCATAACTTCAAAAAGGATGCTTTCCCACTAAAATCTCTGGCTATTTAGAGTAGAACTCTGCCCTTTATACTAGTTACAGGCAGTTTTTTTGCATCCAAAAGCTTTGGTTGGAGTTTTACACACATTTGCAGTTTTTTATTGCTTAAAAACGCTTCCCAGCGCCTGCTGTACACGTTTTCTATTTTGACTCATAACTTCAAAAAGGATGCTTTCCCACTAAAATCTCTGGCTATTTAGAGTAGAACTCTGCCCTTTATACTAGTTACAGGCAGTTTTTTTGCATCCAAAAGCTTTGGTTGGAGTTTTACACACATTTGCAGTTTTTTATTGCTTAAAAACGCTTCCCAGCGCCTGCTGTACACTTTTTTTATTTTGACTCATAACTTCAAAAAGGATGCTTTCCCACTAAAATCTCTGGCTATTTAGAGTAGAACTCTGCCCTTTATACTAGTTACAGGCAGTTTTTTTGCATCCAAAAGCTTTGGTTGGAGTTTTACACACATTTGCAGTTTTTTATTGCTTAAAAACGCTTCCCAGCGCCTGCTGTACACTTTTTCTATTTTGACTCATAACTTCAAAAAGGATGCTTTCCCACTAAAATCTCTGGCTATTTAGAGTAGAACTCTGCCCTTTATACTAGTTACAGGCAGTTTTTTTGCATCCAAAAGCTTTGGTTGGAGTTTTACACACATTTGCAGTTTTTTATTGCTTAAAAACGCTTCCCAGCGCCTGCTGTACACGTTTTCTATTTTGACTCATAACTTCAAAAAGGATGCTTTCCCACTAAAATCTCTGGCTATTTAGAGTAGAACTCTGCCCTTTATACTAGTTACAGGCAGTTTTTTTGCATCCAAAAGCTTTGGTTGGAGTTTTACACACATTTGCAGTTTTTTATTGCTTAAAAACGCTTCCCAGCGCCTGCTGTACACGTTTTCTATTTTGACTCATAACTTCAAAAAGGATGCTTTCCCACTAAAATCTCTGGCTATTTAGAGTAGAACTCTGCCCTTTATACTAGTTACAGGCAGTTTTTTGCATCCAAAAGCTTTGGTTGGAGTTTTACACACATTTGCAGTTTTTTATTGCTTAAAAACGCTTCCCAGCGCCTGCTGTACACGTTTTTCTATTTTGACTCATAACTTCAAAAAGGATGCTTTCCCACTAAAATCTCTGGCTATTTAGAGTAGAACTCTGCCCTTTATACTAGTTACAGGCAGTTTTTTTCATCCAAAAGCTTTGGTTGGAGTTTTACACACATTTGCAGTTTTTTATTGCTTAAAAACGCTTCCCAGCGCCTGCTGTACACTTTTTTTTATTTTGACTCATAACTTCAAAAAGGATGCTTTCCCACTAAAATCTCTGGCTATTTAGAGTAGAACTCTGCCCTTTATACTAGTTACAGGCAGTTTTTTTGCATCCAAAAGCTTTGGTTGGAGTTTTACACACATTTGCAGTTTTTTATTGCTTAAAAACGCTTCCCAGCGCCTGCTGTACACGTTTTTCTATTTTGACTCATAACTTCAAAAGGATGCTTTCCCACTAAAATCTCTGGCTATTTAGAGTAGAACTCTGCCCTTTATACTAGTTACAGGCAGTTTTTTTGCATCCAAAAGCTTTGGTTGGAGTTTTACACACATTTGCAGTTTTTTATTGCTTAAAAACGCTTCCCAGCGCCTGCTGTACACTTTTTTTTATTTTGACTCATAACTTCAAAAAGGATGCTTTCCCACTAAAATCTCTGGCTATTTAGAGTAGAACTCTGCCCTTTATACTAGTTACAGGCAGTTTTTTTGCATCCAAAAGCTTTGGTTGGAGTTTTACACACATTTGCAGTTTTTTATTGCTTAAAAACGCTTCCCAGCGCCTGGCTGTACACTTTTTTTTATTTTGACTCATAACTTCAAAAAGGATGCTTTCCCACTAAAATCTCTGGCTATTTAGAGTAGAACTCTGCCCTTTATACTAGTTACAGGCAGTTTTTTTGCATCCAAAAGCTTTGGTTGGAGTTTTACACACATTTGCAGTTTTTTATTGCTTAAAAACGCTTCCCAGCGCCTGCTGTACACGTTTTTCTATTTTGACTCATAACTTCAAAAAGGATGCTTTCCCACTAAAATCTCTGGCTATTTAGAGTAGAACTCTGCCCTTTATACTAGTTACAGGCAGTTTTTTGCATCCAAAAGCTTTGGTTGGAGTTTTACACACATTTGCAGTTTTTTATTGCTTAAAAACGCTTCCCAGCGCCTTGGCTGTACACTTTTTTTATTTTGACTCATAACTTCAAAAAGGATGCTTTCCCACTAAAATCTCTGGCTATTTAGAGTAGAACTCTGCCCTTTATACTAGTTACAGGCAGTTTTTTTGCATCCAAAAGCTTTGGTTGGAGTTTTACACACATTTGCAGTTTTTTATTGCTTAAAAACGCTTCCCAGCGCCTGCTGTACACGTTTTCTATTTTGACTCATAACTTCAAAAAGGATGCTTTCCCACTAAAATCTCTGGCTATTTAGAGTAGAACTCTGCCCTTTATACTAGTTACAGGCAGTTTTTTTGCATCCAAAAGCTTTGGTTGGAGTTTTACACACATTTGCAGTTTTTTATTGCTTAAAAACGCTTCCCAGCGCCTGCTGTACACGTTTTTCTATTTTGACTCATAACTTCAAAAAGGATGCTTTCCCACTAAAATCTCTGGCTATTTAGAGTAGAACTCTGCCCTTTATACTAGTTACAGGCAGTTTTTTTGCATCCAAAAGCTTTGGTTGGAGTTTTACACACATTTGCAGTTTTTTATTGCTTAAAAACGCTTCCCAGCGCCTGCTGTACACGTTTTTCTATTTTGACTCATAACTTCAAAAAGGATGCTTTCCCACTAAAATCTCTGGCTATTTAGAGTAGAACTCTGCCCTTTATACTAGTTACAGGCAGTTTTTTTGCATCCAAAAGCTTTGGTTGGAGTTTTACACACATTTGCAGTTTTTTATTGCTTAAAAACGCTTCCCAGCGCCTGCTGTACACGTTTTTCTATTTTGACTCATAACTTCAAAAAGGATGCTTTCCCACTAAAATCTCTGGCTATTTAGAGTAGAACTCTGCCCTTTATACTAGTTACAGGCAGTTTTTTGCATCCAAAAGCTTTGGTTGGAGTTTTACACACATTTGCAGTTTTTTATTGCTTAAAAACGCTTCCCAGCGCCTGCTGTACACGTTTTTCTATTTTGACTCATAACTTCAAAAAGGATGCTTTCCCACTAAAATCTCTGGCTATTTAGAGTAGAACTCTGCCCTTTATACTAGTTACAGGCAGTTTTTTTGCATCCAAAAGCTTTGGTTGGAGTTTTACACACATTTGCAGTTTTTTATTGCTTAAAAACGCTTCCCAGCGCCTGCTGTACACGTTTTCTATTTTGACTCATAACTTCAAAAAGGATGCTTTCCCACTAAAATCTCTGGCTATTTAGAGTAGAACTCTGCCCTTTATACTAGTTACAGGCAGTTTTTTTGCATCCAAAAGCTTTGGTTGGAGTTTTACACACATTTGCAGTTTTTTATTGCTTAAAAACGCTTCCCAGCGCCTGCTGTACACGTTTTCTATTTTGACTCATAACTTCAAAAAGGATGCTTTCCCACTAAAATCTCTGGCTATTTAGAGTAGAACTCTGCCCTTTATACTAGTTACAGGCAGTTTTTTTGCATCCAAAAGCTTTGGTTGGAGTTTTACACACATTTGCAGTTTTTTATTGCTTAAAAACGCTTCCCAGCGCCTGCTGTACACGTTTTTCTATTTTGACTCATAACTTCAAAAAGGATGCTTTCCCACTAAAATCTCTGGCTATTTAGAGTAGAACTCTGCCCTTTATACTAGTTACAGGCAGTTTTTTTGCATCCAAAAGCTTTGGTTGGAGTTTTACACACATTTGCAGTTTTTTATTGCTTAAAAACGCTTCCCAGCGCCTGCTGTACACGTTTTTCTATTTTGACTCATAACTTCAAAAAGGATGCTTTCCCACTAAAATCTCTGGCTATTTAGAGTAGAACTCTGCCCTTTATACTAGTTACAGGCAGTTTTTTTGCATCCAAAAGCTTTGGTTGGAGTTTTACACACATTTGCAGTTTTTTATTGCTTAAAAACGCTTCCCAGCGCCTGCTGTACACGTTTTCTATTTTGACTCATAACTTCAAAAAGGATGCTTTCCCACTAAAATCTCTGGCTATTTAGAGTAGAACTCTGCCCTTTATACTAGTTACAGGCAGTTTTTTTGCATCCAAAAGCTTTGGTTGGAGTTTTACACACATTTGCAGTTTTTTATTGCTTAAAAACGCTTCCCAGCGCCTGCTGTACACGTTTTTCTATTTTGACTCATAACTTCAAAAAGGATGCTTTCCCACTAAAATCTCTGGCTATTTAGAGTAGAACTCTGCCCTTTATACTAGTTACAGGCAGTTTTTTTGCATCCAAAAGCTTTGGTTGGAGTTTTACACACATTTGCAGTTTTTTATTGCTTAAAAACGCTTCCCAGCGCCTGCTGTACACGTTTTCTATTTTGACTCATAACTTCAAAAAGGATGCTTTCCCACTAAAATCTCTGGCTATTTAGAGTAGAACTCTGCCCTTTATACTAGTTACAGGCAGTTTTTTTGCATCCAAAAGCTTTGGTTGGAGTTTTACACACATTTGCAGTTTTTTATTGCTTAAAAACGCTTCCCAGCGCCTGCTGTACACGTTTTCTATTTTGACTCATAACTTCAAAAAGGATGCTTTCCCACTAAAATCTCTGGCTATTTAGAGTAGAACTCTGCCCTTTATACTAGTTACAGGCAGTTTTTTTGCATCCAAAAGCTTTGGTTGGAGTTTTACACACATTTGCAGTTTTTTATTGCTTAAAAACGCTTCCCAGCGCCTGCTGTACACTTTTTCTATTTTGACTCATAACTTCAAAAAGGATGCTTTCCCACTAAAATCTCTGGCTATTTAGAGTAGAACTCTGCCCTTTATACTAGTTACAGGCAGTTTTTTTGCATCCAAAAGCTTTGGTTGGAGTTTTACACACATTTGCAGTTTTTTATTGCTTAAAAACGCTTCCCAGCGCCTGCTGTACACGTTTTTCTATTTTGACTCATAACTTCAAAAAGGATGCTTTCCCACTAAAATCTCTGGCTATTTAGAGTAGAACTCTGCCCTTTATACTAGTTACAGGCAGTTTTTTTGCATCCAAAAGCTTTGGTTGGAGTTTTACACACATTTGCAGTTTTTTATTGCTTAAAAACGCTTCCCAGCGCCTGCTGTACACGTTTTTCTATTTTGACTCATAACTTCAAAAAGGATGCTTTCCCACTAAAATCTCTGGCTATTTAGAGTAGAACTCTGCCCTTTATACTAGTTACAGGCAGTTTTTTTGCATCCAAAAGCTTTGGTTGGAGTTTTACACACATTTGCAGTTTTTTATTGCTTAAAAACGCTTCCCAGCGCCTGCTGTACACGTTTTTCTATTTTGACTCATAACTTCAAAAAGGATGCTTTCCCACTAAAATCTCTGGCTATTTAGAGTAGAACTCTGCCCTTTATACTAGTTACAGGCAGTTTTTTTGCATCCAAAAGCTTTGGTTGGAGTTTTACACACATTTGCAGTTTTTTATTGCTTAAAAACGCTTCCCAGCGCCTGCTGTACACGTTTTCTATTTTGACTCATAACTTCAAAAAGGATGCTTTCCCACTAAAATCTCTGGCTATTTAGAGTAGAACTCTGCCCTTTATACTAGTTACAGGCAGTTTTTTTGCATCCAAAAGCTTTGGTTGGAGTTTTACACACATTTGCAGTTTTTTATTGCTTAAAAACGCTTCCCAGCGCCTGCTGTACACTTTTTCTATTTTGACTCATAACTTCAAAAAGGATGCTTTCCCACTAAAATCTCTGGCTATTTAGAGTAGAACTCTGCCCTTTATACTAGTTACAGGCAGTTTTTTTGCATCCAAAAGCTTTGGTTGGAGTTTTACACACATTTGCAGTTTTTTATTGCTTAAAAACGCTTCCCAGCGCCTGCTGTACACGTTTTTCTATTTTGACTCATAACTTCAAAAAGGATGCTTTCCCACTAAAATCTCTGGCTATTTAGAGTAGAACTCTGCCCTTTATACTAGTTACAGGCAGTTTTTTTCATCCAAAAGCTTTGGTTGGAGTTTTACACACATTTGCAGTTTTTTATTGCTTAAAAACGCTTCCCAGCGCCTGCTGTACACGTTTTTCTATTTTGACTCATAACTTCAAAAAGGATGCTTTCCCACTAAAATCTCTGGCTATTTAGAGTAGAACTCTGCCCTTTATACTAGTTACAGGCAGTTTTTTGCATCCAAAAGCTTTGGTTGGAGTTTTACACACATTTGCAGTTTTTTATTGCTTAAAAACGCTTCCCAGCGCCTTGGCTGTACACTTTTTTTATTTTGACTCATAACTTCAAAAAGGATGCTTTCCCACTAAAATCTCTGGCTATTTAGAGTAGAACTCTGCCCTTTATACTAGTTACAGGCAGTTTTTTTGCATCCAAAAGCTTTGGTTGGAGTTTTACACACATTTGCAGTTTTTTATTGCTTAAAAACGCTTCCCAGCGCCTGCTGTACACGTTTTCTATTTTGACTCATAACTTCAAAAAGGATGCTTTCCCACTAAAATCTCTGGCTATTTAGAGTAGAACTCTGCCCTTTATACTAGTTACAGGCAGTTTTTTTGCATCCAAAAGCTTTGGTTGGAGTTTTACACACATTTGCAGTTTTTTATTGCTTAAAAACGCTTCCCAGCGCCTGGCTGTACACGTTTTCTATTTTGACTCATAACTTCAAAAAGGATGCTTTCCCACTAAAATCTCTGGCTATTTAGAGTAGAACTCTGCCCTTTATACTAGTTACAGGCAGTTTTTTTGCATCCAAAAGCTTTGGTTGGAGTTTTACACACATTTGCAGTTTTTTATTGCTTAAAAACGCTTCCCAGCGCCTGCTGTACACGTTTTCTATTTTGACTCATAACTTCAAAAAGGATGCTTTCCCACTAAAATCTCTGGCTATTTAGAGTAGAACTCTGCCCTTTATACTAGTTACAGGCAGTTTTTTTGCATCCAAAAGCTTTGGTTGGAGTTTTACACACATTTGCAGTTTTTTATTGCTTAAAAACGCTTCCCAGCGCCTGCTGTACACGTTTTTCTATTTTGACTCATAACTTCAAAAAGGATGCTTTCCCACTAAAATCTCTGGCTATTTAGAGTAGAACTCTGCCCTTTATACTAGTTACAGGCAGTTTTTTTGCATCCAAAAGCTTTGGTTGGAGTTTTACACACATTTGCAGTTTTTTATTGCTTAAAAACGCTTCCCAGCGCCTGCTGTACACGTTTTTTATTTTGACTCATAACTTCAAAAAGGATGCTTTCCCACTAAAATCTCTGGCTATTTAGAGTAGAACTCTGCCCTTTATACTAGTTACAGGCAGTTTTTTTGCATCCAAAAGCTTTGGTTGGAGTTTTACACACATTTGCAGTTTTTTATTGCTTAAAAACGCTTCCCAGCGCCTTGGCTGTACACTTTTTTTATTTTGACTCATAACTTCAAAAAGGATGCTTTCCCACTAAAATCTCTGGCTATTTAGAGTAGAACTCTGCCCTTTATACTAGTTACAGGCAGTTTTTTTGCATCCAAAAGCTTTGGTTGGAGTTTTACACACATTTGCAGTTTTTTATTGCTTAAAAACGCTTCCCAGCGCCTGCTGTACACGTTTTCTATTTTGACTCATAACTTCAAAAAGGATGCTTTCCCACTAAAATCTCTGGCTATTTAGAGTAGAACTCTGCCCTTTATACTAGTTACAGGCAGTTTTTTTGCATCCAAAAGCTTTGGTTGGAGTTTTACACACATTTGCAGTTTTTTATTGCTTAAAAACGCTTCCCAGCGCCTTGCTGTACACTTTTTTTATTTTGACTCATAACTTCAAAAAGGATGCTTTCCCACTAAAATCTCTGGCTATTTAGAGTAGAACTCTGCCCTTTATACTAGTTACAGGCAGTTTTTTTGCATCCAAAAGCTTTGGTTGGAGTTTTACACACATTTGCAGTTTTTTATTGCTTAAAAACGCTTCCCAGCGCCTGCTGTACACGTTTTTCTATTTTGACTCATAACTTCAAAAAGGATGCTTTCCCACTAAATCTCTGGCTATTTAGAGTAGAACTCTGCCCTTTATACTAGTTACAGGCAGTTTTTTTGCATCCAAAAGCTTTGGTTGGAGTTTTACACACATTTGCAGTTTTTTATTGCTTAAAAACGCTTCCCAGCGCCTGCTGTACACGTTTTCTATTTTGACTCATAACTTCAAAAAGGATGCTTTCCCACTAAAATCTCTGGCTATTTAGAGTAGAACTCTGCCCTTTATACTAGTTACAGGCAGTTTTTTGCATCCAAAAGCTTTGGTTGGAGTTTTACACACATTTGCAGTTTTTTATTGCTTAAAAACGCTTCCCAGCGCCTTGGCTGTACACTTTTTTTATTTTGACTCATAACTTCAAAAAGGATGCTTTCCCACTAAAATCTCTGGCTATTTAGAGTAGAACTCTGCCCTTTATACTAGTTACAGGCAGTTTTTTTGCATCCAAAAGCTTTGGTTGGAGTTTTACACACATTTGCAGTTTTTTATTGCTTAAAAACGCTTCCCAGCGCCTGCTGTACACGTTTTCTATTTTGACTCATAACTTCAAAAAGGATGCTTTCCCACTAAAATCTCTGGCTATTTAGAGTAGAACTCTGCCCTTTATACTAGTTACAGGCAGTTTTTTTGCATCCAAAAGCTTTGGTTGGAGTTTTACACACATTTGCAGTTTTTTATTGCTTAAAAACGCTTCCCAGCGCCTGCTGTACACGTTTTTCTATTTTGACTCATAACTTCAAAAAGGATGCTTTCCCACTAAAATCTCTGGCTATTTAGAGTAGAACTCTGCCCTTTATACTAGTTACAGGCAGTTTTTTTGCATCCAAAAGCTTTGGTTGGAGTTTTACACACATTTGCAGTTTTTTATTGCTTAAAAACGCTTCCCAGCGCCTGCTGTACACTTTTTCTATTTTGACTCATAACTTCAAAAAGGATGCTTTCCCACTAAAATCTCTGGCTATTTAGAGTAGAACTCTGCCCTTTATACTAGTTACAGGCAGTTTTTTTGCATCCAAAAGCTTTGGTTGGAGTTTTACACACATTTGCAGTTTTTTATTGCTTAAAAACGCTTCCCAGCGCCTGCTGTACACGTTTTTCTATTTTGACTCATAACTTCAAAAAGGATGCTTTCCCACTAAAATCTCTGGCTATTTAGAGTAGAACTCTGCCCTTTATACTAGTTACAGGCAGTTTTTTGCATCCAAAAGCTTTGGTTGGAGTTTTACACACATTTGCAGTTTTTTATTGCTTAAAAACGCTTCCCAGCGCCTGCTGTACACGTTTTTCTATTTTGACTCATAACTTCAAAAAGGATGCTTTCCCACTAAAATCTCTGGCTATTTAGAGTAGAACTCTGCCCTTTATACTAGTTACAGGCAGTTTTTTTGCATCCAAAAGCTTTGGTTGGAGTTTTACACACATTTGCAGTTTTTTATTGCTTAAAAACGCTTCCCAGCGCCTGCTGTACACGTTTTTCTATTTTGACTCATAACTTCAAAAAGGATGCTTTCCCACTAAAATCTCTGGCTATTTAGAGTAGAACTCTGCCCTTTATACTAGTTACAGGCAGTTTTTTTGCATCCAAAAGCTTTGGTTGGAGTTTTACACACATTTGCAGTTTTTTATTGCTTAAAAACGCTTCCCAGCGCCTGCTGTACACGTTTTTCTATTTTGACTCATAACTTCAAAAAGGATGCTTTCCCACTAAAATCTCTGGCTATTTAGAGTAGAACTCTGCCCTTTATACTAGTTACAGGCAGTTTTTTTGCATCCAAAAGCTTTGGTTGGAGTTTTACACACATTTGCAGTTTTTTATTGCTTAAAAACGCTTCCCAGCGCCTGCTGTACACGTTTTTCTATTTTGACTCATAACTTCAAAAAGGATGCTTTCCCACTAAAATCTCTGGCTATTTAGAGTAGAACTCTGCCCTTTATACTAGTTACAGGCAGTTTTTTTTGCATCCAAAAGCTTTGGTTGGAGTTTTACACACATTTGCAGTTTTTTATTGCTTAAAAACGCTTCCCAGCGCCTGCTGTACACGTTTTTCTATTTTGACTCATAACTTCAAAAAGGATGCTTTCCCACTAAAATCTCTGGCTATTTAGAGTAGAACTCTGCCCTTTATACTAGTTACAGGCAGTTTTTTTGCATCCAAAAGCTTTGGTTGGAGTTTTACACACATTTGCAGTTTTTTATTGCTTAAAAACGCTTCCCAGCGCCTGCTGTACACGTTTTTCTATTTTGACTCATAACTTCAAAAAGGATGCTTTCCCACTAAAATCTCTGGCTATTTAGAGTAGAACTCTGCCCTTTATACTAGTTACAGGCAGTTTTTTGCATCCAAAAGCTTTGGTTGGAGTTTTACACACATTTGCAGTTTTTTATTGCTTAAAAACGCTTCCCAGCGCCTGCTGTACACGTTTTTCTATTTTGACTCATAACTTCAAAAAGGATGCTTTCCCACTAAAATCTCTGGCTATTTAGAGTAGAACTCTGCCCTTTATACTAGTTACAGGCAGTTTTTTTGCATCCAAAAGCTTTGGTTGGAGTTTTACACACATTTGCAGTTTTTTATTGCTTAAAAACGCTTCCCAGCGCCTGCTGTACACGTTTTCTATTTTGACTCATAACTTCAAAAAGGATGCTTTCCCACTAAAATCTCTGGCTATTTAGAGTAGAACTCTGCCCTTTATACTAGTTACAGGCAGTTTTTTTGCATCCAAAAGCTTTGGTTGGAGTTTTACACACATTTGCAGTTTTTTATTGCTTAAAAACGCTTCCCAGCGCCTGCTGTACACGTTTTTCTATTTTGACTCATAACTTCAAAAAGGATGCTTTCCCACTAAAATCTCTGGCTATTTAGAGTAGAACTCTGCCCTTTATACTAGTTACAGGCAGTTTTTTTGCATCCAAAAGCTTTGGTTGGAGTTTTACACACATTTGCAGTTTTTTATTGCTTAAAAACGCTTCCCAGCGCCTGCTGTACACTTTTTCTATTTTGACTCATAACTTCAAAAAGGATGCTTTCCCACTAAAATCTCTGGCTATTTAGAGTAGAACTCTGCCCTTTATACTAGTTACAGGCAGTTTTTTGCATCCAAAAGCTTTGGTTGGAGTTTTACACACATTTGCAGTTTTTTATTGCTTAAAAACGCTTCCCAGCGCCTGCTGTACACGTTTTTCTATTTTGACTCATAACTTCAAAAAGGATGCTTTCCCACTAAAATCTCTGGCTATTTAGAGTAGAACTCTGCCCTTTATACTAGTTACAGGCAGTTTTTTTGCATCCAAAAGCTTTGGTTGGAGTTTTACACACATTTGCAGTTTTTTATTGCTTAAAAACGCTTCCCAGCGCCTGCTGTACACGTTTTTCTATTTTGACTCATAACTTCAAAAAGGATGCTTTCCCACTAAAATCTCTGGCTATTTAGAGTAGAACTCTGCCCTTTATACTAGTTACAGGCAGTTTTTTTGCATCCAAAAGCTTTGGTTGGAGTTTTACACACATTTGCAGTTTTTTATTGCTTAAAAACGCTTCCCAGCGCCTGCTGTACACGTTTTCTATTTTGACTCATAACTTCAAAAAGGATGCTTTCCCACTAAAATCTCTGGCTATTTAGAGTAGAACTCTGCCCTTTATACTAGTTACAGGCAGTTTTTTTGCATCCAAAAGCTTTGGTTGGAGTTTTACACACATTTGCAGTTTTTTATTGCTTAAAAACGCTTCCCAGCGCCTGCTGTACACGTTTTTCTATTTTGACTCATAACTTCAAAAAGGATGCTTTCCCACTAAAATCTCTGGCTATTTAGAGTAGAACTCTGCCCTTATACTAGTTACAGGCAAGTTTTTTGCATCCAAAAGCTTTGGTTGGAGTTTTACACACATTTGCAGTTTTTTATTGCTTAAAAACGCTTCCCAGCGCCTTGCTGTACACTTTTTTTTATTTTGACTCATAACTTCAAAAAGGATGCTTTCCCACTGAAATCTCTTGCTATTTAGAGTAGAACTCTGCCCTTTATACTAGTTACAGGCCGTTTTTTTCATCCAAAAGCTTTGGTTGGAGTTTTACACACATTTGCAGTTTTTTACTGCTTAAAAACGCTTCCCAGCGCCTGCTGTACACGTTTTCTATTTTGACTCATAACTTCAAAAAGGATGCTTTCCCACTAAAATCTCTGCTATTTAGAGTAGAACTCTTCCCCTTTATACTAGTTACAGGCAGTTTTTTTCATCCAAAAGCTTGGTTGGAGTTTTACACACATTTGCAGTTTTTTATTGCTTAAAAACGCTTCCCAGCGCCTTGCTGTACACTTTTTTTATTTTGACTCATAACTTAAAAAAGGATGCTTTCCCACTGAAATCTCTTGCTATTTAGAGTAGAACTCTGCCCTTTATACTAGTTACAGGCAGTTTTTTTCATCCAAAAGCTTTGGTTGGAGTTTTACACACATTTGCAGTTTTTTACTGCTTAAAAACGCTTCCCAGCGCCTGCTGTACACGTTTTCTATTTTGACTCATAACTTCAAAAAGGATGCTTTCCCACTAAAATCTCTGGCTATTTAGAGTAGAACTCTGCCCTTTATAATAGTTACAGGCAGTTTTTTTAATCCAAAAGCTTTGGTTGGAGTTTTACACACATTTGCAGTTTTTTATTGCTTAAAAACGCTTCCCAGCGCCTGCTGTACACGTTTTCTATTTTGACTCATAACTTCAAAAAGGATGCTTTCCCACTAAAATCTCTGGCTATTTAGAGTAGAACTCTGCCCTTTATACTAGTTACAGGCAGTTTTTTGCATCCAAAAGCTTTGGTTGGAGTTTTACACACATTTGCAGTTTTTTATTGCTTAAAAACGCTTCCCAGCGCCTGCTGTACACGTTTTCTATTTTGACTCATAACTTCAAAAAGGATGCTTTCCCACTAAAATATCTGGCTATTTAGAGTAGAACTCTGCCCTTTATACTAGTTACAGGCAGTTTTTTTCATCCAAAAGCTTTGGTTGGAGTTTTACACACATTTGCAGTTTTTTATTGCTTAAAAACGCTTCCCAGCGCCTTGGCTGTACACTTTTTTATTTTGACTCATAACTTCAAAAAGGATGCTTTCCCACTGAAATCTCTGGCTATTTAGAGTAGAACTCTGCCCTTTATACTAGTTACAGGCAGTTTTTTGCATCCAAAAGCTTTGGTTGGAGTTTTACACACATTTGCAGTTTTTTATTGCTTAAAAACGCTTCCCAGCGCCTGCTGTACACGTTTTCTATTTTGACTCATAACTTCAAAAAGGATGCTTTCCCACTAAAATCTCTGGCTATTTAGAGTAGAACTCTGCCCTTTATACTAGTTACAGGCAGTTTTTTTCATCCAAAAGCTTTGGTTGGAGTTTTACACACATTTGCAGTTTTTTATTGCTTAAAAACGCTTCCCAGCGCCTTGCTGTACACTTTTTTTTATTTTGACTCATAACTTCAAAAAGGATGCTTTCCCACTAAAATCTCTGGCTATTTAGAGTAGAACTCTGCCCTTTATACTAGTTACAGGCAGTTTTTTGCATCCAAAAGCTTTGGTTGGAGTTTTACACACATTTGCAGTTTTTTATTGCTTAAAAACGCTTCCCAGCGCCTGCTGTACACGTTTTCTATTTTGACTCATAACTTCAAAAAGGATGCTTTCCCACTAAAATCTCTGGCTATTTAGAGTAGAACTCTGCCCTTTATACTAGTTACAGGCAGTTTTTTTCATCCAAAAGCTTTGGTTGGAGTTTTACACACATTTGCAGTTTTTTATTGCTTAAAAACGCTTCCCAGCGCCTGCTGTACACGTTTTCTATTTTGACTCATAAATTCAAAAAGGATGCTTTCCCACTAAAATCTCTGGCTATTTAGAGTAGAACTCTGCCCTTTATAATAGTTACAGGCAGTTTTTTGCATCCAAAAGCTTTGGTTGGAGTTTTACACACATTTGCAGTTTTTTATTGCTTAAAAACGCTTCCCAGCGCCTTGGCTGTACACTTTTTTTATTTTGACTCATAACTTCAAAAAGGATGCTTTCCCACTGAAATCTCTTGCTATTTAGAGTAGAACTCTGCCCTTTATACTAGTTACAGGCAGTTTTTTGCATCCAAAAGCTTTGGTTGGAGTTTTACACACATTTGCAGTTTTTTATTGCTTAAAAACGCTTCCCAGCGCCTGCTGTACACGTTTTCTATTTTGACTCATAACTTCAAAAAGGATGCTTTCCCACTAAAATCTCTGGCTATTTAGAGTAGAACTCTGCCCTTTATACTAGTTACAGGCAGTTTTTTTCATCCAAAAGCTTTGGTTGGAGTTTTACACACATTTGCAGTTTTTTATTGCTTAAAAACGCTTCCCAGCGCCTGCTGTACACGTTTTCTATTTTGACTCATAACTTCAAAAAGGATGCTTTCCCACTAAAATCTCTGGCTATTTAGAGTAGAACTCTGCCCTTTATAATAGTTACAGGCAGTTTTTTTAATCCAAAAGCTTTGGTTGGAGTTTTACACACATTTGCAGTTTTTTATTGCTTAAAAACGCTTCCCAGCGCCTTGGCTGTACACTTTTTTTATTTTGACTCATAACTTCAAAAAGGATGCTTTCCCACTAAAATCTCTGGCTATTTAGAGTAGAACTCTGCCCTTTATACTAGTTACAGGCAGTTTTTTGGCATCCAAAAGCTTTGGTTGGAGTTTTACACACATTTGCAGTTTTTTATTGCTTAAAAACGCTTCCCAGCGCCTGCTGTACACGTTTTCTATTTTGACTCATAACTTCAAAAAGGATGCTTTCCCACTAAAATATCTGGCTATTTAGAGTGGAACTCTGCCCTTTATACTAGTTACAGGCAGTTTTTTTCATCCAAAAGCTTTGGTTGGAGTTTTACACACATTTGCAGTTTTTTATTGCTTAAAAACGCTTCCCAGCGCCTTGGCTGTACACTTTTTTTATTTTGACTCATAACTTCAAAAAGGATGCTTTCCCACTGAAAATCTCTTGCTATTTAGAGTAGAACTCTGCCCTTTATACTAGTTACAGGCAGTTTTTTGCATCCAAAAGCTTTGGTTGGAGTTTTACACACATTTGCAGTTTTTTTATTGCTTAAAAACGCTTCCCAGCGCCTGCTGTACACGTTTTCTATTTTGACTCATAACTTCAAAAAGGATGCTTTCCCACTAAAATCTCTGGCTATTTAGAGTAGAACTCTGCCCTTTATACTAGTTACAGGCAGTTTTTTGCATCCAAAAGCTTTGGTTGGAGTTTTACACACATTTGCAGTTTTTTATTGCTTAAAAACGCTTCCCAGCGTCCTTGGCTGTACACTTTTTTATTTTGACTCATAACTTCAAAAAGGATGCTTTCCCACTAAAATCTCTGGCTATCTAGAGTAGAACTCTGCCCTTTATACTAGTTACAGGCAGTTTTTTGCATCCAAAAGCTTTGGTTGGAGTTTTACACACATTTGCAGTTTTTTATTGCTTAAAAACGCTTCCCAGCGCCTGCTGTACACGTTTTCTATTTTGACTCATAACTTCAAAAAGGATGCTTTCCCACTAAAATCTCTGGCTATTTAGAGTAGAACTCTGCCCTTTATACTAGTTACAGGCAGTTTTTTTCATCCAAAAGCTTTGGTTGGAGTTTTACACACATTTGCAGTTTTTTATTGCTTAAAAACGCTTCCCAGCGCCTGCTGTACACGTTTTCTATTTTGACTCATAACTTCAAAAAGGATGCTTTCCCACTAAAATCTCTGGCTATTTAGAGTAGAACTCTGCCCTTTATACTAGTTACAGGCAGTTTTTTTCATCCAAAAGCTTTGGTTGGAGTTTTACACACATTTGCAGTTTTTTATTGCTTAAAAACGCTTCCCAGCGCCTGCTGTACACGTTTTCTATTTTGACTCATAACTTCAAAAAGGATGCTTTCCCACTAAAATCTCTGGCTATTTAGAAGTAGAACTCTGCCCTTTATAATAGTTACAGGCAGTTTTTTTAATCCAAAAGCTTTGGTTGGAGTTTTACACACATTTGCAGTTTTTTATTGCTTAAAAACGCTTCCCAGCGCCTTGGCTGTACACTTTTTTTATTTTGACTCATAACTTCAAAAAGGATGCGTTCCCACTAAAATCTCTGGCTATTTAGAGTAGAACTCTGCCCTTTATACTAGTTACAGGCAGTTTTTTGGCATCCAAAAGCTTTGGTTGGAGTTTTACACACATTTGCAGTTTTTTATTGCTTAAAAACGCTTCCCAGCGCCTGCTGTACACGTTTTCTATTTTGACTCATAACTTCAAAAAGGATGCTTTCCCACTAAAATATCTGGCTATTTAGAGTAGAACTCTGCCCTTTATACTAGTTACAGGCAGTTTTTTTCATCCAAAAGCTTTGGTTGGAGTTTTACACACATTTGCAGTTTTTTATTGCTTAAAAACGCTTCCCAGCGCCTTGGCTGTACACTTTTTTTATTTTGACTCATAACTTCAAAAAGGATGCTTTCCCACTAAAATCTCTTGCTATTTAGAGTAGAACTCTGCCCTTTATACTAGTTACAGGCAGTTTTTTGCATCCAAAAGCTTTGGTTGGAGTTTTACACACATTTGCAGTTTTTTATTGCTTAAAAACGCTTCCCAGCGCCTGCTGTACACGTTTTCTATTTTGACTCATAACTTCAAAAAGGATGCTTTCCCACTAAAATCTCTGGCTATTTAGAGTAGAACTCTGCCCTTTATACTAGTTACAGGCAGTTTTTTGCACCCAAAAGCTTTGGTTGGAGTTTTACACACATTTGCAGTTTTTTATTGCTTAAAAACGCTTCCCAGCGTCTTGGCTGTACACTTTTTTGATTTTGACTCATAACTTCAAAAAGGATGCTTTCCCACTAAAATCTCTGGCTATCTAGAGTAGAACTCTGCCCTTTATACTAGTTACAGGCAGTTTTTTGCATCCAAAAGCTTTGGTTGGAGTTTTACACACATTTGCAGTTTTTTATTGCTTAAAAACGCTTCCCAGCGCCTGCTGTACACGTTTTCTATTTTGACTCATAACTTCAAAAAGGATGCTTTCCCACTAAAATCTCTGGCTATTTAGAGTAGAACTCTGCCCTTTATACTAGTTACAAGGCAGTTTTTTTCATCCAAAAGCTTTGGTTGGAGTTTTACACACATTTGCAGTTTTTTATTGCTTAAAAACGCTTCCCAGCGCCTGCTGTACACGTTTTCTATTTTGACTCATAACTTCAAAAAGGATGCTTTCCCACTAAAATCTCTGGCTATTTAGAGTAGAACTCTGCCCTTTATACTAGTTACAGGCAGTTTTTTTCATCCAAAAGCTTTGGTTCGGAAGTTTTACACACATTTGCAGTTTTTTATTGCTTAAAAACGCTTCCCAGCGCCTTGGCTGTACACTTTTTTTATTTTGACTCATAACTTCAAAAAGGATGCTTTCCCACTGAAATCTCTGGCTATTTAGAGTAGAACTCTGCCCTTTATACTAGTTACAGGCAGTTTTTTGCATCCAAAAGCTTTGGTTGGAGTTTTACACACATTTGCAGTTTTTTATTGCTTAAAAACGCTTCCCAGCGCCTGCTGTACACGTTTTCTATTTTGACTCATAACTTCAAAAAGGATGCTTTCCCACTAAAATCTCTGGCTATTTAGAGTAGAACTCTGCCCTTTATACTAGTTACAGGCAGTTTTTTTCATCCAAAAGCTTTGGTTGGAGTTTTACACACATTTGCAGTTTTTTACTGCTTAAAAACGCTTCCCAGCGCATGCTGTACACGTTTTCTATTTTGACTCATAACTTCAAAAAGGATGCTTTCCCACTAAAATCTCTGGCTATTTAGAGTAGAACTCTGCCCTTTATAATAGTTACAGGCAGTTTTTTTAATCCAAAAGCTTTGGTTGGAGTTTTACACACATTTGCAGTTTTTTATTGCTTAAAAACGCTTCCCAGCGCCTTGGCTGTACACTTTTTTTATTTTGACTCATAACTTCAAAAAGGATGCTTTCCCACTAAAATCTCTGGCTATTTAGAGTAGAACTCTGCCCTTTATACTAGTTACAGGCAGTTTTTTGCATCCAAAAGCTTTGGTTGGAGTTTTACACACATTTGCAGTTTTTTATTGCTTAAAAACGCTTCCCAGCGCCTGCTGTACACGTTTTCTATTTTGACTCATAACTTCAAAAAGGATGCTTTCCCACTAAAATCTCTGGCTATTTAGAGTAGAACTCTGCCCTTTATAATAGTTACAGGCAGTTTTTTTAATCCAAAAGCTTTGGTTGGAGTTTTACACACATTTGAAGTTTTTTATTGCTTAAAAACGCTTCCCAGCGCCTGCTGTACACGTTTTCTATTTTGACTCATAACTTCAAAAAGGATGCTTTCCCACTAAAATCTCTGGCTATTTAGAGTAGAACTCTGCCTCTTTATACTAGTTACAGGCAGTTTTTTGCATCCAAAAGCTTTGGTTGGAGTTTTACACACATTTGCAGTTTTTTATTGCTTAAAAACGCTTCCCAGCGCCTTGGCTGTACACTTTTTTTATTTTGACTCATAACTTCAAAAAGGATGCTTTCCCCACTTAAATCTCTGGCTATTTAGAGTAGAACTCTGCCCTTTATACTAGTTACAGGCAGTTTTTTGCATCCAAAAGCTTTGGTTGGAGTTTTACACACATTTGCAGTTTTTTATTGCTTAAAAACGCTTCCCAGCGCCTGCTGTACACGTTTTCTATTTTGACTACATAACTTCAAAAAGGATGCTTTCCCACTAAAATCTCTGGCTATTTAGAGTAGAACTCTGCCCTTTATACTAGTTACAGGCAGTTTTTTGCATCCAAAAGCTTTGGTTGGAGTTTTACACACATTTGCAGTTTTTTATTGCTTAAAAACGCTTCCCAGCGCCTGCTGTACACTGTTTTCTATTTTGACTCATAACTTCAAAAAGGATGCTTTCCCACTAAAATCTCTGGCTATTTAGAGTAGAACTCTGCCCTTTATACTAGTTACAGGCAGTTTTTTGCATCCAAAAGCTTTGGTTGGAGTTTTACACACATTTGCAGTTTTTTATTGCTTAAAAACGCTTCCCAGCGCCTGCTGTACACGTTTTCTATTTTGACTCATAACTTCAAAAAGGATGCTTTCCCACTAAAATCTCTGGCTATTTAGAGTAGAACTCTGCCCTTTATACTAGTTACAGGCAGTTTTTTGCATCCAAAAGCTTTGGTTGGAGTTTTACACACATTTGCAGTTTTTTATTGCTTAAAAACGCTTCCCAGCGCCTTGGCTGTACACTTTTTTTATTTTGACTCATAACTTCAAAAAGGATGCTTTCCCACTAAAATCTCTGGCTATTTAGAGTAGAACTCTGCCCTTTATACTAGTTACAGGCAGTTTTTTGCATCCAAAAGCTTTGGTTGGAGTTTTACACACATTTGCAGTTTTTTATTGCTTAAAAACGCTTCCCAGCGCCTGCTGTACACGTTTTCTATTTTGACTCATAAATTCAAAAAGGATGCTTTCCCACTAAAATCTCTGGCTATTTAGAGTAGAACTCTGCCCTTTATAATAGTTACAGGCAGTTTTTTGCATCCAAAAGCTTTGGTTGGAGTTTTACACACATTTGCAGTTTTTTATTGCTTAAAAACGCTTCCCAGCGCCTTGCTGTACACCTTTTTTATTTTGACTCATAACTTCAAAAAGGATGCTTTCCCACTAAAATCTCTGGCTATTTAGAGTAGAACTCTGCCCTTTATACTAGTTACAGGCAGTTTTTTGCATCCAAAAGCTTTGGTTGGAGTTTTACACACATTTGCAGTTTTTTATTGCTTAAAAACGCTTCTCAGCGCCTGCTGTACACGTTTTCTATTTTGACTCATAACTTCAAAAAGGATGCTTTCCCACTAACATCTCTGGCTATTTAGAGTAGAACTCTGCCCTTTATACTAGTTACAGGCAGTTTTTTTCATCCAAAAGCTTTGGTTGGAGTTTTACACACATTTGCAGTTTTTTATAGCTTAAAAACGCTTCCCAGCGCCTTGGCTGTACACTTTTTCTATTTTGACTCATAACTTCAAAAAGGATGCTTTCCCACTAAAATCTCTGGCTATTTAGAGTAGAACTCTGCCCTTTATACTAGTTACAGGCAGTTTTTTGGCATCCAAAAGCTTTGGTTGGAGTTTTACACACATTTGCAGTTTTTTATTGCTTAAAAACGCTTCCCAGCGCCTGCTGTACACGTTTTCTATTTTGACTCATAACTTCAAAAAGGATGCTTTCCCACTAAAATCTCTGGCTATTTAGAGTAGAACTCTGCCCTTTATACTAGTTACAGGCAGTTTTTTGCATCCAAAAGCTTTGGTTGGAGTTTTACACACATTTGCAGTTTTTTATTGCTTAAAAACGCTTCCCAGCGCCTGCTGTACACTGTTTTCTATTTTGACTCATAACTTCAAAAAGGATGCTTTCCCACTAAAATCTCTGGCTATTTAGAGTAGAACTCTGCCCTTTATACTAGTTACAGGCAGTTTTTTGCATCCAAAAGCTTTGGTTGGAGTTTTACACACATTTGCAGTTTTTTATTGCTTAAAAACGCTTCCCAGCGCCTTGGCTGTCCACTTTTTTTATTTTGACTCATAACTTCAAAAAGGATGCTTTCCCACTAAAATCTCTGGCTATTTAGAGTAGAACTCTGCCCTTTATACTAGTTACAGGCAGTTTTTTGCATCCAAAAGCTTTGGTTGGAGTTTTACACACATTTGCAGTTTTTTATTGCTTAAAAACGCTTCCCAGCGCCTGCTGTACACGTTTTTTATTTTGACACATAACTTCAAAAAGGATGCTTTCCCACTAAAATCTCTGGCTATTTAGAGTAGAACTCTGCCCTTTATATTAGTTACAGGCAGTTTTTTGCATCCAAAAGCTTTGGTTGGAGTTTTACACACATTTGCAGTTTTTTATTGCTTAAAAACGCTTCCCAGCGCCTTGGCTGTCCACTTTTTTTATTTTGACTCATAACTTCAAAAAGGATGCTTTCCCACTAAAATCTCTGGCTATTTAGAGTAGAACTCTGCCCTTTATACTAGTTACAGGCAGTTTTTTGCATCCAAAAGCTTTGGTTGGAGTTTTACACACATTTGCAGTTTTTTATTGCTTAAAAACGCTTCCCAGCGCCTGCTGTACACGTTTTCTATTTTGACTCATAACTTAAAAAAGGATGCTTTCCCACTAAAATATCTGGCTATTTAGAGTAGAACTCTGCCCTTTATACTAGTTACAGGCAGTTTTTTTTCATCCAAAAGCTTTGGTTGGAGTTTTACACACATATGCAGTTTTTTATTGCTTAAAAACGCTTCCCAGCGATTGGATGTACACTTTTTTTATTTTGACTCACAACTGACTCATAACTTCAAAAAGGATGCTTTCCCACTAAAATCTCTGGCTATTTAGAGTAGAACTCTGCCCTTTATACTAGTTACAGGCAGTTTTTTTCATCCAAAAGCTTTGGTTGGAGTTTTACACACATTTACAGTTTTTTATTGCTTAAAAACGCTTCCCAGCGCCTGCTGTACACTTTTTTTTATTTTGACTCATAACTTCACAATGGAGGCTTTCCCAGTAAAATCTCTGGCTATTTAGAGTAGAACTCTCCCCTTTATACTAATTCCAGGCAGTGGTTGGAATCCCAACGCTTTGGTCGGAGTTTTACACATTTGCTGTTTTTGTATTGCTTAAAAACTTGTGGCAAATTTTCTTGCACCTGTGCTTCCGAGTCGGTGGTCTCCCGGGAGGACTCTGACTTCCGTCTGGCATGGGGTGAATGAAGACTTCGAGACACTTGGCGTTTGGGCTAATTCGATTTCTTGAACAGGTCTTTGTGTCATAGCAGCTGCTCCATTGTCAGAACGACGAAAATGCCCCCGAAAACCCCTGGATCTCAGTTTATCAAGGTTTAATTCTCTGGGCGTGGAATTAGCCACGCCCAGAGAATTGGGGCACCCGTGAGAGGGCCGTTCCTCATGACCATATTTTGACTTTCACTCCCCTGCGGGTGTCTCTTTTACTCTGTCAATTTCCCCCCTTCCTGGGGCCCTTGTTTGAGATAATGAAAACCAGTCCTCTTGATGACCTGAACCCCACTATCCATGTAACTGATTTAAGGATGTCCTGAGATTTAGACGTACAAACAAAAGATTGTTGGAGTGAATACCGGTCTCCCACCCTTTGACCCTCTCAAAGGAGGTCTGGTTTCAGTCGTATTGAAATATACTACATATTCTCCCTTTTCATGAGATCCCCGAACTCATTACAAACCTAGAGTTATCAAATGACACCTGGCAAGAAACAACAAACCAGAGTTAGCCCAAAAAGTTAACCTATTATCTACAATTTGAAAGAATCTACTTGGTCAAGAAAATCTATCATGCTCCAAGGCATTTACTTAAGGTTAACCATTTACTAGGAAAAACTATTATTCTAATAAGGCCGAATCACTCCCTGCGTCTCCTCGTCGCCCCCTGAGGCCACACGTGCGTACCCAACAGCCAAACAAACCAAATCTCCTCCCCGCTATCAAAAAGGAGCCAATCCCAAATTTATCAATTTGTACGCGCAGCCTCGTGGAAGCGCCAAGGTTTCGCAGCTCTCGGTCGAATAACCGTTCTCAAACGAGACGAGGAAAAGAACGAGAGTCAGATCAAGTGTCCTTCAGAGCCCCGTACATCAAAACACCTAAAGGGACCCTGACTCAGATGGCAAAACATACACAAACATAATAATACAAACATTGAAATAAATGAACAAAAAACAGTGTAAAACACAAAAAAGAACTGTGGAAGCACACATATCAAAATACACACAAAATAAAAATAAAAATCCTAAAGGTGGTCTCCCTCCAAATGGTCTACAGCTCGTGTCATTGATGAGAAACTGTAACCCCTGCAGCCTGGGGCCCGCTGTCCATAATCACAGTCCATGAAATTGTCCCAGAGTCCAGGTTTATACACGCGGGACCTCGAACAGCTCCAGACCACCCCTGGAAGAACAAAAACATCTGCCAGTATTTTGTAACAAAAACAAACACAATACCACAAACAGTCAAATGGCTTAACAATACATCATATGGAGAGCAGTCATGTCCACCGAGCTAGAGCCAGACCAGCAAGGGGAGTCTCTTAACACTTGACTGCCCACTACCGCCTTTAATCGAGTTAGGTCTCCAATCCATGTGGACATGACTGCTGTACGTACACCACTGAACAGCCCTCTTATAAAACAAAATAACACACACGAATCCTGGCACAGACAATGCCTTAATGTTGGAGCAAAAACAATACACAAATGTTCACATTGGATATACATCTAGTACCGTCGGCTCCATGTTGACCACGTCGCCATTAGTTTCGTGCCCCTTTAATACTGGTAATTGTCCTTTGTCTCCCGGCATTACAACGCCAACCCACCGGAGGATCATGGCCTTGGCAAAGGTGAGCAGCAAGGTGCAAGAAGCAAAACATGACACACAAAACCAACACAAGTTGGACTATCACAGCACCCATAGGCCCAAACCTATCCTGTAACCAGGTATTGGCTTGACCAACCAGCTTCAGCTGAAGGGCCAAACGCGTCTCTAATGACTTTTAACGCTTCTACGACGCTGGTGAGATTATCTGAGTTGTCTGGTATCAAAGTGTAACAAGCATCGCCAGTCAAATTCAGCGAAACACACAACCCACCCTGCCTGGCCAAAATGTAGTCCAGTGCCATGTCGTGTTTAAGCAGAGTTCGTCGATGGCTTCTCTGTGTATTTGACAACACCTCGAATCCCTTAATTGTTTCATTAGCAAAACCCTGCAAGGTGTATGTTATATCATCAATGTGATCAGCTAAAAATGTCACTCCATACCATAGAAAGAATCCAATGCCCCATTTTTCTCCTAAACTAATACGCCAATGATATGCCTCCAATTTGTGGAACTACGCCAATTCCCTCTTAGTTCTGGTATCCTTAACTCCCGTATGGTGAACATCCACAGGCCTCTCACCCCGCTTAATAGTTATTACATCATACGGCAGCCGTAATGTTGCTGCATAGCAACATCCAGTCCAACCATAGGGTAAAAATATGTACGCCTTATTTCCACAGACCCACCAAATATCTTTAAAATTCCCCATCGTGTTGTTTCCCCCTAACGTACGGTTCGTTACCTGTAACGTCACATCTTGACCCTTAGCCTGTGATTGAAATGTCACTGAATAGGTCTTAAGCCTATCTCCGAACGGCTGCACTTTAAACTTCATCAAGTAAAATACACATTCCGAAATTCCCATAAACCGTCCCGGACCTCCATGAGTCTCATTGGAACAAAAACAAATTGTCGATTTTACCGGTCTCACATTTATCGCGTCCGGGACCGCCGATTGCAAATCTTCATGCTGTCCTAGCAAATCCAAATATTTCAGATCTTCCACCCAGTCACACTCTGTGCCACACACCCTGATATTATTGTGATACCACTGAAGATAATGTTCCGGTGGGTCACTTTGTATGAAGTCCAACCACCTTAACAACGCATGTTGGCAATAGCGACGTAAAGGCACCGGTATTGTTTCAAAAATTGACACAGACGTACTGGGAGGCGAAACGCTGACCAAGCATGGTCCGTTAATTAACCCCGAATCTCTAACAGAATGTGTCACTTGTCGATACCACACATTCCTACCTGCCCAGAGGTCGTCGACATGTATTGCCGAGGAGTAAAAGCCAAAGGCCTTCCATTTGTCTTGACTGGTTTTTAAATTCCCCAAATCATTGTACGCTAATTCGTGTGACCCCACCGGCTCGAGAAAATAGTTCTCTTCTCTTTCACGTGCACCTAATCTGGTCTCAGGTGCTCTGCCGGCGGTGGGTTCACCGTGAGAAGTTAGAACCGCAGTTTTCCTTTTGCCGTCAGACTTTACGGGATCTTTAATCCGTTTCCTGCCTTGAGAGGAAATACTACTTTCTTTAATAGTTATCCCCTTAGAGGGGGCTCTAACGCGCCCTTTTTCTTCTACCAGGTCGATTATGTAGGTCTTATAGTTTAGCTTTAACCATTTAGAAAGGTCCCCTTGATTATTTGATATCGGTCTGATACAAGTACATGTATAAGGTCCCCAGTCTGTGGTCTGGACACGCTGTATGAATAATGCGCAATCCCCTTTGACCTCAAACCTCCTCAAGGTATTAAACAACAAGAAATTATCATCTAAAGTTAACCTTGGTAGATCAAGTTTTTTCCCATTTTTATATTTCCACTCGGCACCTTGTTTACAAAGAACAGTATTGTATTGTGGACACCCGCATGGTAGTAAAATGGAGTTCCCCAGAACTCCCTCAATTGTAATCATTGTAACGTTTAGGTTTACTTCGCTGACGGGCGGGTCTTGGACTCCTAGCTCCGGTGGTGTCGGCTGCTCCGTTGATTGGGTCTAGGTTCTGAAGGTGTGAACTTGAGTTCCTCGGGGGCGTGTTGTAGATGGACGTAGCGGAACCTTCCTTCTCCTCCCTCAATGAGTGTGTCATTGCTGGGAGTATCCAGAGCGTGCAGCTCAGGATCAGCAGATGCTATCTCCCCCGTGGATTGTATTTTACTCGGTTCTTGCAGATCCGCTTGTACCTCTCCCCTTTCTCCTGTTGGTCCATGAAGTGGTTCGGGGCCATCCTTCTCCGGTCTATCCCTTGGTGTGGTTTCTTTTTCTGGTACTTTGACACAGTGTGACACATGGTACCAGGTTGGAGACCCTTGAACCTGGATCGCGGTGCCGGTGCTATGAACAACTTCAAATGGACCTTGTCTGCGTTCGTTGAACCACTTCCTCCTGAAAACTTTCACAAATACCTTGTCCCCAGGTTGCACTGTGTCCTTTCTATGTTCCCTGAGTCTCTCTTGGTCTCTTGCTTCTGCCTGTCAACAACATATGTCGATATAGACCTATGTAAAGTTGACAGATACTTGACGTACGCCTTCATTTCAGTTTCCAAAAGGGACAGACTCTGACCTTTCCCGCTAATCCGCAAACACGGCGAAGGCATTAGTCTACCTGTAACTAATTCATGTGACGTTATGTGTAAGTCGCGAAGTTCACTCGACCGACATGCCATTAACGCAAGAGGAAGCGCAGCTATCCAGCTGAGTCCCGTATGTTGACAAATTTTAACAATGCGATTTTTCAGCATGCCGTTCATCCTTTCACACATGCCCTGACTTTGCGGATGATATACAGCTCCCAATCACTGCGTAATTCCTAATTTTTGGAAAATTATTCTGACCGTTTTATCCACAAACTCTTTTCCATTATCCGAGGAAATCCGATCTGGAAGTCCCCACTGGCTTATGACTTCCCGACACAAGAACTTGGCAAGACTGAGCATCCTTTCGTTTAGTTGGGCATGCTTCAGGCCATCGTGAAAATCTATCCACGACCACCAGCAAATATATTTTCCCCTGTCTATATGTGCCCTGCGATTGGTTGGCGACCAGTTCAGGGTGTACCCCGCCTCTCGCCCAGAGTCAGCTGGGATAGGCTCCAGCAATCCTGCGACCCTTGTGAGGGTAAGCAGTATGGAAAATGGATGATTTGTCAGACGTCCAATAATTTAAAATGTCTGAGCCCGAATTCATTTGAGATCACCATGGCATCATCATACCACAACAATAAGGTTACAGTGTACAATTAAAATATAAATGTCACCATTTGATACACTGTATCAGATTTCAAGATCCTTCTCGACATAGTCTCTCTTCCCAGACAAACCGGAACCAAACAACAGGGCCCCAGTCTTCATGTTTTATTTCTTCTTGGTGGATCAGCAGGCTCAGACTTCTGGCAGACGAGGACCTCTTATGTTTATGTTTAGAAGGACACATGGTACAGCACTGTATAATTGCCATGCTGGATTAATTGTTGATTTCAGGGGCCTGGCAGATGTAGCAAAATATTTGTAAAGCCGCAGTCGCTATTTTTGCTCAGAACTAAAGACAGGAAGTAAAAATGAACAGAAAAAAATACAATTCTACATTACAATAGAACTTAATCAAATCATTTAAATGAGCCGAGCTATCCAGTCTGCAAACACACACCGTTTCGAAGCAATAACTACCGGTTCAGGTCGCTGGCGAAGCCCTGTGAACGTGTATCTTCTTTTTCAGTCTTAAATCTTTTTGAACACTGACTTATTTTTGTTAAGTATTATAGAAGAGCAGCATAGATATATAACTTTGATATATAAGACGCTAAAAGGACTCTGCCAGTGACCCGAACCAAAGGAAATACGTTATAACTGTCATGAACGGAACAGAGGATAGGACCCAAAAATTCACGACTCCACTACAAATGGACAGTTTCAAAAAAGAGAGGTTTACTATATGGGCAGAGGTCGGTACACAGGCAGGCAATCCAAAAAGGAAACAGTATCCAAAATTGTGAGGCAAAAAGGCAAGGTCGATAATGGGAACACGGTCTAGTCTTTCTGTGAGTCAGTGCCGTGGAAACAAGGAATGCTGGAACGCGACGACAAGGTACAACGAACTGGCGATTGGAAGGAATGAGACACGAGGTTAAATGCAAGGGGTAATTAGGGTGAATGAGGCACAGTTGGTGAAGATACTCACAGGAGCAGGTGTGTACGAGACAGGGGGAAGACAACAACCAGAACATACACACCTATGACAGTACCCCCCCACTCCCTTTAATGGCCAGCCCCAGACGGCCCTGGAGCCCCAGGATGAGCAACGCGGAAATCCCGAATGGGTGAGTCATCCACGATGAACGCAGACGGCACCCATGAACGTTCCTCAGGCCCGTAGCCCTCCCAGTCCACTACATATTGAAACCCCATCCCTCTCCGACGAGATGACAACAGCCGCCTCACAGTGAAGACAGGGCCACCATCCACGAACCGGGAGGGAGGAGGGGGAAACTGGAAGGCGGGACCAGAGGGGACTCCCGGGTGGGCTTGAGCAGGCTGACGTGAAAAGCAGGGTGGACCCGCATTGACCTTGGAAGCTAAAGCTTCATGGTGACCGGGTTGATGATCTATGTGATGGGGAAGGGCCCCAGGAGCCCGGGAGCGAGCTTCCTGGACCCCACCCGGAGTGAAATATGCTTGGTGGAGAGCCAAACTCGCTAACCCACTTTGTAGTTCGGGGCCGGCGTCCTCCTACGGTCAGCTGCGGTCTTGTAGGACCGTCCCTGGTGCAGCAGCATCTGGCGGGCTCGCTCCCAGGTCCTCCTGCAGCGTCTCACCAAGGTCAATGCCGCTGGAACTGTGGACTCTGGGGCTATGGCAGGAAATAGAGATGGTTGGTAACCATGCACAACGTGAAAAGGCGATAGACCAGTGGATGCAGAGGGGAGGGAATTGTGAGAGAACTCGACCCAAACCAGGTTCTGAGACCAGGATTTTGGCTCCTGTGAAGCGAGACATCGGAGCCCAGTCTCCAGGTCTTGGTTCAGCCTCTCGGTTTGTCCGTTGGTTTCAGGATGAAACCCAGATGACAGACTTGTCTAAACATTGTCAAATAGACAAAAACATTAAACACGCCACGCAGGACATCATTGACAAGGTTTTGGAAAACAGCTGTAGCGTTAGTAAGTCCAAAAGGCATTACCAAATACTCATAATGTCCTGTTGGTGTGTTGAATGCTGTTTTCCATTCATCCCCCTCCCTTATCCTGACTAGATGATACGCATTTCTTAAGTCTCAAGTTTCTTAAGAAAAATTCTGCTCCCGCAGGGGATGAAGTTGGGCGAATGATCCCGACTGACAGTGATTCTTCCACGTACTCCTTCATGGCCTTGTGTTCCGGCCCTGAAAGAGAGAACAACCTCCCCGTGGAGGTGTGGTTCCAGGCAGCAAGTCAACTGCACAGTCATAAGGTCTGTGGGGTGGAAGGGTTCAGAGTCACCAGGATTGTGGCTCCTGTAAAGCGAGACATCAGAGCCCAGGCTCCAGGTCCTTGGTTCAGCCTCTCGGTTTGTCCATTGGTTTCCGGATGAAACCCAAATGACAGACTGACAGTAGCAGCTATGAGACTGCAAAACTCCTTCCAAAATCACAAAATGAATTGGGGACCCCTATCAAATACCACATTCTTGGGGAAACCATGAGACTTGAATACCTGGTGTATCATTAACTCGGCAGTGTCTTTAGCTGAGGGGAGTTTCGGAAGTGCAATGAAGTGAGCCATTTTAGAGAACCTGTCAACAAATGTGAGAATTGTGGTATTTCCTTTCGAGGCCGGTAATACAGTCACAAAGTCTACGGAGATGTCTGACCAAGGACGTTGTGGTATTGGCAGAGGTCGCAACTCCCCAGAAGGACGTTTACGAGAGGACTTGTTAGCAGCACATACCTGGCAAGCATTTACATAATTGGTAACATCCCTTCTAACATTGGGCCACCAAAAGCGCTGTTCGACCACAGATTGAGTATTGGCAATGCCTGGGTGACATACAGTCCGGTTAGTGTGAGCCCAGTGGATGACTCTTCCCCTCAAGGTCGGAAACACATAAAGCCTGTTTTCAGGGCAATTTTCTGGGCTAAGAGTGTTCTCCAGAGCCTCCTTTACCGTAGTCTCAATGTCCCAAACAAAAGCAGAAACAAAACATGACTTGAGCAAAATGGTTTTAGGGTCGGACAAAGAATTCTCTGCGCAGAAAATTTGCGATAAAGCATCTGGCTTACCATTTTTAGAACCAGGTCGGTAGGATAACGTGAAATTGAATCTAGTGAAAAACAGAGCCCATCTAGCCTGCCTCGCATTTAATATCTTAGCAGATTTAAGATATTCCAGGTTCTTGTGATCTGTCCATACTAAAAACGGAGTATGTGCCCCCTGTAGCCAGTGCCTCCACTCCACCAAAGCCACCTTGACTGCCAGCAGTTCACGGTCACCAATGTCATAATTTCTCTCGGCTGGGGTCAGTTTTCTGGAGAGATAAGCATAAGGATGTAATTTACCATCCTTGAGAGATTTATGGGAGAGCACTGCTCCTATTCTGGCATCAGATGCATCGACTTCTACCACAAACTGCTGTTTGAGATCTGGCGAAGTTAGGATGGGAGCGGAGGTAAAGCTCGATTTAAGTTTCTGAAAAGCTGCCTGACAAAGCGGGTTCCATACAAAAGGTCTGTGTGGCGAGGTAAAATCATGCAAAGGAGAGGCTATAGAACTGAAATTTCTAATGAACTTTCTGCAGAAATTAGCGAACCCTAAGAACCTTAGTACGTCTTTGCGTTACGTGGGAGTGGGCCAGTTCGTTCTGTCATGAACGGAACAGAGGATAGGACCCAAAAATGCACGACTCCAAAACAAATGGACAGTTTAAAAAAAGAGAGGTTTAATATACGGGCAGAGGTCGGTACACAGGCAGGCAATCCAAAAAAGGCAACAGTATCCAAAAACATGAGGCAAAAAGGCGAGGTCGATAATCGGAACAGGGTCTAGTCTTACTATGAGTCTTTGACGTGGACACAAGGAATGCTGGAACGTGACGACAAGGTACAAAGAACTGGCGACGAGAAAGAATGAGACACGAGGTTAAATGCAACGGGTAATTAGGGTGAACGAGGCACAGGTGGTGAAGATGCTCTCAGGAGCAGGTGTGTGTGAAACAGGGAAGACATGAAATGTCTTATAATGTCCATTATACACCCAAAGCATATTGTAAGCAACTAATCATGAAACACAAATAAGCAAAGGTACAATTACCGTGTGCAAATCTCATCCACCCCTGGGGCCTTGCCACCGAGGAGCTTTTTAAACCACCTCGGTGACCTCAACCCCACAGATAGGAGAGCCCGACTCAGAGACCCCAGACTCTGCTTCCTCATGGGAAGGCGTTTCGGTGGAATTGAGGAGGTCTTCCACGTATTCTACCCACAGGTTCACGACATAGCAATTCGAGGTCAGCAGTGCCCCATCCTCACTGTTGATGGCAAACTGCTTCTCCCTCCGGAAGCCGGATGGTGGACCATAATTTCCTCGAAGCCATCCGGAAAGCGTTCTTCATGGCCTCACTGAACTCCTCCCATGGTTTTTTCCTCAGCGACCACCAAAGCTGAATTCCGCTTGGCCAGCCGGTACCGATCAGCTGCCTCAGGAGTCCCACAGCCCAAAAAGGCCCGATAGGACTCCTTCAGCTTGATGGCATCCCTCAGCGCTGGTGTCCACCAACGAGTTCGGGGATTGCCGCCACGACAAGCACCGACTACCTTACGGCCACAGCTCCGGTCGGCCTCCTCAGCTATGAAGGCGCAGAACATCGTCCATTCGGGCTGAATGTCCCCCGCCTCCCCTGGGATGTGGGTGAATTTCTGTCGGAGGTGGGAGTTGAAACTCCGACTGACAGGGAAATCTGCCAGACGTTTCCAGCAGACCCTCACAATATGTTTGGACCTACTAGGTCCGACCGGCATCTTTCCCCACCATCGGGTGGTGATCGGTTGACAGCTCTGTCCCTCTCTTCACCCGAGTGTCCAAGACATGCAGCCGCAAGTCCGATGACACGATCATAAAGTCGATCATCGAACTGCAACCTAGGGTGTCCTGGTGCCAAGTGCACGTGTGGACACCCTTATGCTTGAACATGGTGTTCGTGATGGACAATCTGTGGTTTACAAAGAAGTCCATTAACAGAACACCACTCGGGTTCTGATCGGTGGGCGCGGTTCCTCCCAATCACACCCTTCCAAGTCTCAATGTCATTGCCCACATGAGCATTGAAGTCTCCCAGCAGAACGATGGAGTCAACAGTAGGAGCGCTCTCCAGCACCCCCTCCAAGGACTCCAAAAAGGGTGGGTACTTTGAACTGCTATTTGGTGCATAGGCACAAACAACAGTTAGAACACCACCCGCCCCCCCCCCCCCCCCCCCCCCCCCCGAAGGCGGAGGGAGGCTACCCTCTTGTCCCGGGGTGAACCCCATTGTACAGGCCGAGGGGCAATAAGTATACTTACACCGGCGCGGGGTCTCTCACCGTGGGCAACTCCAGAGTAGAAGAGAGTCCAACCACTCTCAAGAGGACTGGTACCAGAGTCCAAGCCGTGTGTGGAGGCGAGCCTGACAGTTGGCACTTCTCAACCTCACACACCAACTCGGGCTCCTTCCCTGCCAGAGAGGTGACATTCCACGTCCCAAGAGGCAGGTTCTGTAGCCGGGGATCGAATCGCCAAGGCCATTGGCCACCGCCCAGCTCACACTGCACCCGACCCCTATGGCCCCTCCCACAGGTGGTGAGCCCATGGGAAGGGGGACCCACGGTCCCCTTTCAGGCTGTACCTGGCCGGGCTCCATGGGCGCAAGCCCGGGCACCAGGCGCGCGCCTTCGAGCCCCACCTCCAGGCCTTTTTCTATAAACAATTCCAAATTTAGTTGAACAATTAAAATATTCCTGCCCGCCAATTTACAGCCCCCACACGTCCATTCATTTCCGCATATGGCTTCCCGTCTCCAACCGCACGGCGCGGCCGCCAGATTCAATGTAAGAAAACGCTCACCTTATTGCCAAAGCGGCGGAGCGGTGAAGTCGCGTAGGGAAGATGCAGCAAAATAATGTTCGATGAAGTGTGGTGGTTTCCGGGTGTCTTTGTTGCGCCGTTCTTCCGGATGAACGGCGCTTCCGTTGAGCAGGAACAAATGAATACTTCTAGACACTGGCTTTGAGGTAGTTCAAATTAATGATGCTTACGCATCAAAGCAGCTGCAAAGTCAGATTCAGCTCCAGGACACGCGCCGCTGCACTATAATTGGCTGGTCTATCCCAGCAGAAGACCCCCTACTGCAGTGGTTCTTACCCTTGTTGGAGGTACGGAACACCGCAAGTTTCATCTGGAGTTCACAGAACACTTCCTCATTTTAAAAATAAAATATGGTTTATTTCAAATTCACAACAGGTATATATTTTTTTTGTCTGTGTAGATTCTCTGTCATCCAGGTCATGCACAAAATGAATCACGCATCAGTTGCACACATAATCAGTGTTAAAAGAACAAACCAACAAAACATGATTTTCACGACAACAAAAAAAATTAAATTCAATGAACATTTACTGTAAGTGAATGGGAATTTTGCTGTTGCCATTCACCTTGGTTAAGTGCCACTCTCATATCAGAGGAATGGACTTCGTTGTGAAAATTCACAACAAAATCTGTTCCTTTTCTTCGTTAGTTCTACAATCCTCGAAAAGGGTTTTTCTACAATCCTCGAAAAGATTTTTTGGGGGGCACTTTTCTATTATTGGATACGCTGTTTGACGCCACAGCAATGCTATCAACTCAAGTGTATCGTTGAAATGTTGTTAAATAAAGATAGTTTAAAAAAAGAACAAGCATTTCAAGTCGAGGCGCAGCGCCGCAATGGTAAGCGCCCACCTTGACGCAGCGTTGCGTTTTGAACGGCATGAACACACCATTCAAAATGCATCCTAAAAAGGCTTTTACAGATACAGTAAATGCACACACAGGACCTGGGACAAAATGCCACAGTGTTGTTGGACCCTGGTCAACTTTCTCCCATTCATTCTGCCGTGGTCGCCGTCCCCCTTCAGTGGTGGCTCTTCGTTTCAGTTGTGCTATGAACATCGGTGCTGCTCTTCGGCCTCGGCTGTCGGACCCTCCTTCATTGTCTTGGTGGAGGGCTATGGACTTCATCGCTGTCCCAACTGCAGCCAACAAGGCTTCTGTCTGGGACTGTCCGCAGCTCCACGATGGTGGACGGTCCCGTCTCTGTGGTTGACAATAGCATGGACACCAGATCCCGCAATAAACGTTCAACCCCCTTTTTCCTTTTTTGTAAAGCGTCCTTGGTTGTCATGAAAGGCGGTATATAAATCCATTATTGCATTTATTATCAACGTGATGTATTAATATCATTGTAGTCATTATCATCACAACTCACAAAAAGTGAAATTTCATGAACCTAAAATTCACTACGTTTGACCTTTATCTAAACTGTTGCAGTACTCTGCAAAACATGTTTTTCTCTATCACATAGATGAATGACGCAATTCACAACAGGTCAACATGTTAATATATTATACAGTATATGAAAGTCTGTGTGCTTTTGTCATCTAATTTATGTCTTATTTGCATTGGTTCTCTGACCTTGACTATATTGCACACGTCACCTGATCTTTGATATTTGCACATTCAATTAATACTTTTTATACTGTATATACCATCATTTTATTTAGTTTTTTATTTTGATGTTATAATTTATACTCTTTTGTAGCACCGCAGGTCCTTGAGTACTTTAATTTCAATACTTTGTATGTGTTACGTACATTGAAGAATTGACAATAAAAGCACCTTGTAAATACTAGGGGTGATACTCAATTAAAAATGTAATAAAATTCATTAAAGGCTTTGTAATTCATCTCGATTAATTGCATTTTTTTATCGTAGAACAAAAAAACTCCTGAAAAGCAACATGGTTTAATTTAAATGGATTTTAGTGGGTTACTGAATCAAATAATAGACACAGACAGGAATATTGTTCACTCTGGAAAAATGCATTTGATTGCATCTCAATACAAAACAGGAGAAAAACTAATATAAAATATCCATGGCCCAAATTAAACAGACCTAAAGTTAAAAGTGCCATTTTAGGACAGTTTTTTGGGGGGGGAATAGTATTGGTATTTAAATGGGTTTTGTGTGGCAATTGAAACGTTGGACCATATGACTGAGGGTTGAAGTGCTTCAGTGGTATGAAAACTCCTTTTTGCACAATTTGCATAAAACAAGGCTTCCATCAGGATTTTCATTTTATTTTTTTGAAAAAAATTGCTTCCCATCAGTCCTTGCAACACTGTTTCCTCCAATTTCTCCATTTTGGTAGCCGAGCTCTGATGTGGGCATCAGTGTAATCGGTGTACCAGGAAATCGTGCACTGACAAAGGTTCTGCGTTGTTTGGAACACAAAATGTGATTAAAATGCGTTCATTTTTTAACTTAATTGTTTTTAAATAATTAATCGCAATTAACACATTAAAGTCCCACCCCTAATACATGTATTAAAAAATAAATTATTGTGAATATTTAAAAATGTGTGTGGAGTATAAACAGGAACCCGAAGTCGATCAATTTAACTGATTGAGAAGCATAACAGCTTTAAAATAATGGTATATATAATAATAAAGCATACTGTTTTGTAAACAGTAAATTGCTGGTGTTTTTTGTTTGTATAAAGAAAACTCTGACCAACCTCATTGCACATAAATACCAGAAGCTACACCTGCTAAAATGTTAAAGTATTTCATAAGCCAATGTCAATAAATAATTTGTTGCCTAAAACAGTTGTAACTAACTGCAAGCATACTCATTGTTGAACATTAAGCATGGTTACAATAATCTATAGAGCAAAATAAATCAATTCCCACAAATAGTAAACTTTAGAATCAAGTTAAATCACTAAATCATGCTTTGTTGAAAGTTAAAAAAAAAAATCCCCCTATGATCAGCGTTAGCCTTCTGATTGGCCTAAATGCTCCAATCAATAATCACTCAACAGACAGTAAAATCACAGTATATTTAATTAAAGTCCATCACATTGGATGTGGTTATTCGCTATACACAGAAATCCAAAACATATTGTTAGGTAATGCATGTTTAAAGTCATGAAATGTGTCTAATTGTTGTTATATTGAACAATGTGCTACCCCGTTATAGTTTAAACTTGCTTAAACTCAGTGTAATAACGCGTCTCAAACCCATGTTTTATAACTAGTACGTTATTCGTCCAGAGAGGTATAGTGGTTCTCTTGACATTTTACTTATATATCCAAGTTAAAATGCATCTCACTGCCATTTCAACTGCATAATGATGAGAAGGATAAAAGCAATTCACTGTTGCCACATTCTTCTTTCTCAATACACTTGTGGATGAGTGGACCGTATAGTCTAGTGGGGTGTCCCTAAGTGGACATAAGCAAATCTGTCCTGCTGGTGTCTCTGCAGGGGGTGTAGCGAGGGCAGTAGTGGGGTTCATCAGGCCTCAGAGCTCAGAGATGTCCGAGTTGGACTGGGAGGGAGCCGTGCCGCAGCGCTGTGTTCGGTACGAAAACTGTAATCATACTAATAAAAAAAGGTTTTTTTTTTTTTTTTTTTTTCCAAGACATTTCAAGCACCTCCTACTTAGCGTTTAGCCTTTGTCGAAAACATTGCATCGACACCATATCATTCCCTATCAACTACTGTACACTGACAAGAAAGCTAAAGATACAGTGATTCTTTAAGTGTGGTATGTGGGCTCTCTCTAGTGGTACATTGGGAAAAAATACACTCAAATACAATTAAAATTTACATTTAAAATATTAAATACGATGAAACATATTAGAAGGAAGGCGGCACGGTGAACGACTGGTTAGAGCGTCAGCCTCACAGTTCTGAGGTCCCGGGTTCAATCCCCGGCCCCGCCTGTGTGGATTTTTGCATGTTCTCGCCGTGCCTGCGTGGGTTTTCTCCGGGCACTCCGGTTTCCTCCCACATCCCAAAAACATGCATTAATTGGAGACTCTAAATTGCCGTAGGTGTGACTGTGAGTGCGAATGGTTGTTTGTTTATATGTGCCCTGCGATTGGCTGGCAACCAGTTTAGGGTGTACCCCGCCGGATAGGCTCCAGCACGCTCGCGACCCTAGTGAGGAGAAGCGGCTCAGAAAATGGATGGATGGATATTAGAAGGAAACTTGTAACTATCCCAACAGCTTTTTTAAACAAAACAAAAACTGTACAGTTCCATTTCTTCTTTTCCTGTACAGTATGTTTTTTACTTCAAGTACAGTTCAGTTGTACAGTATATTTACCTTAAGTACAGTATGTGCTTTTTAGGACTAAAACCTCAGCATCTATTTATTTGACTGACTGGAAAGCTAAATATGTTTTGGTGTGGAGTAAAAAAGTTTGGAGAAACACTGCTTGGTTGGATAGTAACTATGAGCACATACTGGTATGTTTGTTTAACTAAAATAAGGAAGAATACACTTGATATGTGAGACATTGCTAAATGAGCTCTTAAGTATTTAAAAAAAAAAAAAAAATTAAATCAGTCGCAGCGGCCGCACTGAGCGGTCGGCAGCTGGCCAGCCAGTTAGGCAGGCAGGCGCGGAGCCTTCCCCTCCACCGACCCCACACACTGAGTGCCAAAAAGATAGCTGGGATAGGCTGCAGCACGCCCGCGACCCTCGTGAGGATAAGAGGTTTGGAAAATGGATGGATGGATGAATTAAATCAATTAATATTCCTTAAATACTCACTTCTTTCTCAATTTCAGCCAATGTTTTGATGGTAATGCCAATGAGATCCACTTGCTGCAACTGAACAGGAAGACAATGTTTATTGAATAAGTCAGGTGTGTCATCAAAACAATACAAATCATGGACAGTATGTAGTAATAGCTATCACACATTGTACACCAGAGTGGCCCAGACGTATCATGTCATTCTTACCACCAGCCACAAAGCTGGACTAATCTATGTGACGTTAACGTGTAAATCGGGGCTGTCGAATTAACGGGAATTCCCTTCAACGCTACATTTCTTTCAATGCCCCTTAAAGGTGAGTTTGCAGTTAAAACAAAACTTTTGTCATATATGTTAAAACTCTCTGTACGACCTGACAGTAGAATAATATTAAATTATCTTTTGAAAATTAATGCCTCTCTGGCCTGATCTAATGCCTATAATTTAATTTAGTCTTGCCGCGATATGAACAACCTATCAGACACTGTTAGAGACAGGAGGCGTGACCGAAGAGATGTCAATCATTTGCATGCACACACACACGGACACGTAAGCCTCGTTGTATGTACACCCAGCAGGCTTGCAAACCAAACTTAAAAAGAAGGAATTGGACACATCCGGAGACAAAACAAGGAAAGCTAAACATGTAACTTGCTGCTAACATTAGTGAGGGACATGGCTTTAGTCAGTGACACGAGGGCAGGAGGAGGGGGCAGCGAAGTGAGGCCACATTCAAACCTTGCTAAGCAATTTGAAAACTAAAACTAACCTTGCGTATATTGTGTGTGTGCTTTGTTGAGTGTGCTGTTCCTGCCGTGCTTGTCTTGGCTTCTTAGGGGCACTGTGGTGCATGCAACAATAGATTAGTTAAATGACCAGAAGAAGATTAAACTACATCAATATGACTTGTTTTTCCTGCTGAGTAGTAGGGGCTCTCCCAGTCCCCTCTAAAAGTATTGGAATGGCAAGGTCAATTCCTTTTTTTTTTTTGGTATATTGAAGAGATTTGGGTTTCAGATCAAAAGATGAATATGAGACAAAAGTTCAGAATCCGAGCTTTTATTTCATGGTAGATGTCTTAAACTCATGACGGAGCACCTTTTCTTTGAAGCACCATTTGTTTGAAGCCACCCACTTTTCAAGTGAGCAAAAGTATTGGAACATGTGACTGATGGGAGATTGGAGTGTGGATTGTGGAGATTGGCAGTGATGTCACTGACTTTGGGTGTTTCTTCACAGCTCTCAAATGTTTCTGGCATCAACTGGGGTTGATACCCTTGGCCGACCTGTTCGATGTCTGTTGCTCAGTACATCAGTAGTTTTTCTCTTTTTCAGGACATTCCAAATTGTTCTGTTCTTCAAGTTCCTGGGAATTACAATCTCTCAGGACCTGAAGTGGGCGAACAACATCAACTCCGTCCTCAAAAAGGCCCAGCAGAGGATGTACTTCCTGCGGCTTCTGAGAAAGCACGGCCTGCCACCGGAGCTGCTGAGACAGTTCTACACAGCGGTCATCGAATCGGTCCTGTGTTCTTCCATCACAGTCTGGTTTGGTGCTGCTACAAAAAAGGACAAACTCCGACTGCAACGGACAATCAAAACTGCTGAAAGGATTGTCGGTACCCCCCTACCCACCATTGAGGACTTGCACGCTGCCAGAACTAAGACAAGGGCGTGCAAAATCCTCTCGGACCGTCTGCACCCCGGTCACCAGCTCTTCCAGCTCCTTCCCTCAGGTAGGTGCTACCGATCAACGCAAACTAGAACTAGTAGACATTCCAACAGCTTCTTCCCTCTTGCGATCAACTTCTTAAACACCTAACCTATAATTCCATTACAACAAGCTGGCAATTTTTTGACTTGAGTTCGTTGTCACATTTCTGTGGGGCCAATTATGTATTACTTGTGCACTCACTGTAGTTGTCTCGCCATGCTGCACTATTTGCATATACTGGCCACTCATGCCAGAGTAGCATCTGCTCCATTTGCACACTGATTGAGGAGTATCTGTAACATTTGCACAACCAACATTGTCCCAGATGATCGCACTACTCGTCACTTTAAACCGCATACACTCCTTGAAGTCTCAGCGCCCTTTGCACAATGGTCATTGCACCGAACTATTGCAATATTAGTCGGTCGAACTGCTCTAAGTGCTAGAGGACTCTGCATCTTTTTGCACAATTGTTTTTTGTCAATGTCTTTATGTCCCCAAAGTGTTCTGTAAATTGACTGTTTGTTGTACTAGAGCGGCTCCAACTACCGGAGACAAATTCCTTGTGTGTTTTGGACATACTTGGCAAATAAAGATGATTCTGATTCTGATTGTTGTATTGGCTATGCCCAATGTTGGTGCAATAGCTCTGATCAATTTCCCCTCTTCTCTCAGCTGCAAAGTGGTTTGCTTTTCTCCCAAAGGTAGCGCTCTGGTCTTCATGTTTGTTTAACAGCAAATGCAGTTTTCACAGGTGAAACCCAAAGACAAAAACAAGCAGTATCTAATGTTTCTGCAATCAATCTAAAAGGCAACACCTGGGCAACTAAAGACACCCATCAGTAACATGTTCCAATACTTTTGCTCACTTGAAAAGTGGGTGGCTTCAAACAAAAGGTGCGCTGTCCTGAGATGTTTAACACATTGATTTAAATACCATGAAATACAAGTTATAATTCTGAATATTTGTCTCATATTCATATTTTAATCTATAACCCAGTCACCATAGCAAAAATAAATAAATAAATAACATTTATGATTCGAGACATATGGGGCACTTTATTTTAAATGTGCAGCATTTCAGGCTTTGCGGTAGTAACGAACTGAACTGAACAGTCACATTCGAGGTCAGTCATCAAATCTGCATCTCAGGCCGTAATCAGTGACTGTGCACTGACCAGACAAAGATGAGAAACGTAGCAATGGAGAGAGAAAGAGACTCGGCATGGAAGTTGAGTAGAAAGATCTGGAAATGACCGGTAAAGGAAGAGAACATCTGGAACAAATGGTGCTTAAAATGGCATGGCCAGAGTCATTTTTGTTTGTACTTCTCAGTGGGACGTTTCCACTTGGAGCAGTTATTAAAAGTGCATATATGTGAAATGCTATTTTTGAAGCAAAACAAGAAGAACAAACATAACATGACCTCTAAAACGGTTCAGTCGGATGTTCAGCAGCCCTGTGCTTCATGGAGACACGGCTTTGTGTCCCCAGTGGCGCCGTAATGCTTCCGGGCTTCCAACTACACTGGGCAGACCGCGTCACGGAGTTATCGGAGAAAACAAAAGGCAGCAGGTTATGCGTCTATATCTTTTATTTTTTATTTTTTTTGGTCTTGTTCGGCTGTTAGGTCAAGCAGAATGGAGGATCCGTATCCCTTTTATGCAGTTTTACTGTGTCACAGTGGAGTTTTTAAGCTGTCGCTGTGGTCTCTTACTATTATAATGGATATTTATTGAGAATCAGAGTCAATTAGTCAAACAGAACAAGGTTTCTAGAGGGGAATGAGAAAAGAAGACAACAAAAGACAAAGCACTAACAGGATACAAGATAACTAAATCATTATATATCTAGAACAAAGGCACATTAGATATGAGTGTTGTATAGCGAACTAGTGCTACACGCTATGAGGGAAGGACAGGACAAGATAAGACAGGAGAGGAAGCATGCAGGACAAGGGTCGTGAGGGCTGTACAACTGAAGTGTGGTGGGAGTGGCTATGTAAATTATAAACATCTATAGGACCAGAGTGTGAGTGAGGGGATACCCAAGCAATTTGCATATTCATGAGTTATTTGTCGCAATGAGTGAGTGGCCCCAAACCCAGCGAAAACGTCCCAGAAGTGTGCGCCTGCATCTTGAATGGCTGTAATTAATGACTTTTCTTTATTGGTTGGCAAGAAATATGCCTGATTTATTATTGTACTCAAAGTTAGTGTATCTTAACTGTTATAGAAAATCTGTTCTTTTTGATAAGATGTCGAATTGATGTTTTGCCTTCTGAAGTTGGTAACTAAGCGTATCTGTTGGATTAATTGCATATTCTTCTGTGAGGTGTTTAATTTTTTCCTCAATTTCATTTTCTAATTTTTGTTCTTGTTTTTTCTTGTACGAAGAGTATATGATATGATTCGAGCTCTCAATACAGCTTTCTCGGTTTTCCACAGCAGAGATGGGGATATGCTTGGAGAGTTGTTGAATTTCAAAAACTCGTCCCAGTCCTTCCTCACAAAAGAATCAAAGTCCGGGTCCTTCAATAGGGACGTTGTTAAAGCGCCATGTTGGTGGGGGTCCCAGATTTGACTACATTTTTAGATTGAGATAAATTGTTGCGTGGCCACTGATGATGATTGGATGTATTTTGGAGATGATTCTTCGAGCTGCCGAATTGTTTGAGAGAAAAAACAGATTATTGAGAAAGAGCGGTGAACCAACGAGAAAAATGTGTATTCTCTTTTTGTAGGTTTTTTCAGCCTCCATATGTCAACAAGTCTAAAGTCGTCCATATACTACTCTAACATATTGGCACAGTGTGGCTGATTGCTATTTTTGAGATTTGAGCGATTTATAAGTATAAGGGGATTTAGCGGAAGGTTAAAGTCGCCTCCCATGATAATTGTAGAATTGGCTGACAAGTTATACAAGTGTGAAAAGAGCATGTGAAAAAAGGCTGGATAATCTTTATTAAGAGCGTATACATTGACAATTGTGTAATGTTTTTTAAATATTGTAGCCTGTATAATTATGTATCGGCCTTCTGGATCTGCTACTGTACTATTTATTGTAAAAAGTAGTCTTTTATGAACTAGTATTGAGACTAAAAAAAAAAAAAAAAAAAGAAAAGAAATTATTTTAAACTTAATGACTGGCTGGACACTTACCTGATCAATACTACAGTGCATTTAAATAGAGGTAAACTTCACACAAATACCTCACCATACTTCTGTGCTCTATAAAGTGTAAAAAAAAAAAAATACATGGAGGGGAAAAGGAAAAATGTGTGCTGGATTTCACATGGGACAAGTATGTTATCCTGTATTTTTTCACACTGCAATATATATATCAGTGTTACAGAAGAAAGAAAGAAAAATATCAATATAATTTTTTTCCCAATATCGTGCAGCCCTAATCTTAGGCTATAAAACAAATAAAGTATTGTATCAAAGATTTAAATGTGTGTGCACCATGAATTTACAACTGATGAAACCTCAAAATGCTTTTGATTAAACCTTGTGGATTATCGTGACCTGGTACTCTATACATGAATACAGCTAAGTGTTTTTTGCATTACTACTATAAAGTACATTTACTAAAGTACAGGTACATTTACAATACATTAACACAATACTTGCTGTAGGAATAGAAAAACTTACTTCTGATGAGGCACATGCAAACTTCTCAGAGATCATGAAGGGCACTCCATCCATGGCTGAAAGACACAGGTTAATATATTAACAGTGCCGTGAAAAAGTATTGGCTTTTTCAGTATCAGACAAATATAAACCAAGTAAACTTAAAAAGCTGATTTTAAATGGTTATTTCATATAAATAATATATTTGGAAAAAAGTTACCTGGCCCTGTGTTAAAAGGTAATGGACCCTAAACCTAATAAATGGTTGGGCCATCCTCAGCAGCAACAACCGAAAGTGTTTTCTATAACTGGCAATGAGTCTTTCACATCTCTGTGGAGATATTTTGGCCCATTCTTCCTTGCAAAATTGTTTGAATTCAGCAAAAACAGATGGTTTGAGCATAAACGGCCTTTTTAGGGTCATGCCACTGCATTTCAATCGGAATCAAGTCTGGACTTTGACTAAGCCACTCCAAAACCTTCATTTTGTCTTTTTAAGCCATTCAGAAGTTGACTTGCTGGTGTGTTTTGGAACATTATCCTGCTGCAGAACATTCTCCTTCACAATTTTCTGTTAAAGAGCCGAATTCATGGTTACATCAATCACAGAAAGTTGTACTGGTCCTGAAGGAGAAAAGCAGCCAAAGACCATCACACTACCACAACCATGTTTGACTGTTGGTATAGTGTTCTTTTACTGAATGATGTTATGTGTGATGATGTAACGAGACATAGACCTTCCAAAAGCTCAACTTACATCTCGTCAGTCCATATAATATTTGCCTAAAAGTCTTGGGACCCATTCAGATGTTTTTTTTGCAAAAGTAAGACAAGCCTTTATGTTCTTTTTGGTCAGCAGTGGTTTTTGCCTTGGAACTCTGCCATGGATGCCATTTTTGCCGTCTCTTCCTTATTGTTGTGTCATGAACACTGACATTAAATTAGGCAAGGGAGGCCTGTAGTTCTTTAGAAGTTGTCCTGAGTTCCTTTGAGTCCTCCTGGATGAGTCATTGCTGTTCTCTTGGGGTAATCTTTGTAGGCCAGCTCCTGGGAAGGTTCACTGTTCCATGTTTTTTCCATGTGAGGATAATGGCTTTCCCCATGGTTCACTGGAACCCTAAGGCTTTAGAAATGGCTTTTGTTACTTTACTTCTCGACTGTTCCAAAAATTATTTGGATCGAGTCATTTGGTTGCAGCTTTTTTAGATCTATTGTCCAACTTGATTATGTCTGGAGAGATCCTTTAAGAGTGATTTATTGATTGAGGCTTAGGTGGGGTCAGTGAAGATCTACCACAAATTGTGATTAAACACAATTATTTCGTCGGAGGGTGGGGGGGTAATTACTTTTTCACACAGGGCCAGGTAACTTTGAATAGTTTTTTTCCCTTAATAAATGAAATCACCATTTAAACTTCACTTGGTTATATTTGTCTGATATTTACATTTGTTTGATGATCTTAAACAAAGTGGAGAAACTATGCAAAAACAAGAATTTGAGAAGGGGGCCAATACTTTTTCATGGCACTGTATTTAGCTTTTGCAATATCACTTTTATTTTAAAAATGACAATAGTAAACAGTTTCAGTTACAATTAGCAGGGTCAGTGCCACTATGATGCTGTCGCTCCCAAAGTAAATTCACCAGTGACTACTTTTTTGGAGGAGTTAATCAGGAAAAAAATGACAATCAAATATAATTAGCCCAGTCCAGAAAGACTGGATCGAATTTCCAGTTTAAAGTTCGGAGAGATATTGAATATCAAACCAGAGATAGCGTAGAAGTTGGAGTTTTGGTGCTCATAATCTGGTCGAGTAGTGTTTTTCCCTCTGAAACTGGCAGGAAGGGTCATGGAAAAATGCCTGTGGACAAACATTTTTTTTATTTAGTTTATTTAATTAAACCTTTAAAGGTAAGACAATTGAAAACAGATTCCCAATCCTCAATGCCGTCCTAAAATACAACATGATTATTGAATACAAATAATAAAATGTGTAGTGGCAAAGCTCAATTATGCCTTTTAGATACTGAGGTATTGTTATGCAGCTGTGAGGAAGTACATCAACTATAGTCTAACTTTTTCCCAGTATTTTCATTTCTTAAAATGGATGACTAAAAAAGGTGCATATGGGAAACAGCTGCACTATCTGGCACTCTTTATGAAAGAAAGGCAAGTCAAAATCTGACCTGACAGCCATATAGTTGTGCTCACCATTATTGGCACCCATAATGTTTAAGTACTCAATGTGAAACAACATTTTTCTATAGAAAACTTGTGCTTGATACAAAAGAGCAAATGATAATATTTTATGGACAGATGAAACGAAAACAGAGCTTTATAGCAATGCACACAAATAGTATGTTTACACACGGCGCAATGAAGCCTTTAAGGAAAAGAAGACCTTGCCAACAGTCAAGCATGGTGGAGGATACATTATGCTGTGGGGCTTCTTTGCTACATCTGGAAGCCTTGACTGTATCACAGTTATCATGAAATAAGAAAATTATCAAGAGATTTTAGAGTGAAATTTCAGTGTAAGAGGCGAAGATCATGGGTCCTCCAGCAAGACAAAGACCCAAAGCACACATTTAAAAGCAATCAGGAATGGTTGAAAGGGGGGGAAAAAAATACTGTTTTAAAATGGCCAGCAATGAGTTCTCATCTCAATCCAATTGAAAATCTTTTGGGGAGCTGAAATCTCAATTTGGGGAAAAGAATCCTGCAAAGGAAGAGTGGGAGAAAATACCACCTGAAAAGTGCAAAAAGCTTATCGATGTATGAAATGTTTGGAGGCTGTCCAAAAACAAAAAACATGCCAACAGTCCCAAATGGTGGTGGCAGTGTGATTGTCTGAGACTGCGTTGCCTGTCGACCAGAAAATCCTGAAGGCGAACATCAGCCATCAGTTCTTCCTCTCATGCTCATGCACTGAACCCAAAAACATACCAGCAAGGCCACCTCAAAAACAGCAAAATTAAGGTTTTGAAGTTGGCAAGTCAAAGTCCGGACTTTAATCCAATTGAAATGCTGTTCATGCTTGAAAACCCTCCAATATACAGTAACTGAGTTGAAACTATTCTGCGAATAAGAGTGAGCCAAAATTATTGCAAACAATTGAATTCAGTTATTGCTGCAAAGTGTTGGACTTTTTCACAGTGTCATATAGGTTGGATTTTTTTTTGGGGGGGGGGGGGGGGGGGGTTGTGGGGACAAGCAAGTGCAAACCCAAGCCCGGATAAGTGCAGAGGGTTGCGTCAGGATAGACATCGGTTTAAAAGTTTGTGAAACAAAAATGAGCGTTCATCCAAAAGATTCCATAAAGGATTGGTCGTGGCCCGGGTTAACGTTTGCCACCGGTGCCGTTGACCAATAGGGCACCCTTGGTAATTCAGCTACTGTGGGTCAAAGACGAAGGAGAGGTAGAAAGCGGGTTCTCAGGCAGAAAGAGAAGAGGAAAGCACAGAGCCTAGAACTGAATGTGGGGACTTTGAATCTTGGGGCTATGACAGGAAAAGCTCAGGAGATGGTTGACATGATGATTAGGAGGAGAAAGGTTGATATAGTGTGTCCAGGACCGCAGGTGGAAAGGCAGTAAAGTTAGAAGTTTAGGCGCAGGGTTCAAATTATTTTATCATGGCGTAGATGGGAAGAGAAATGGACTTGGGGTTATTTTAAAGGAAGGGTTATCTGTTTTGGAGGTGCAAAGAGTATCAGATCAAGTGATGAGGCTTAAACATGAAATTGAGGGTGTTATGTATAATGTGATTAGTGGCTATGCACCACAGGTAGGATGTGACCGAGAGGTGAAAGAAAAATTCTGTAAGGAGCTAGACAAAGTAGTTCTGAGCATCCCAGACAGAGAGAGAGTCGTGATCGATATAATGGACGCGTTGGTGAAGCAAACAGGGGTGATGAAGTGATGGGTAAATTTGGCATCCAGGAAAGGAACTTGGAGGGACAGATGGTGGTCGACTTTGGAAAAAGGATGGAAAGGGCTGTAGTGAAAACCTCCTTCCAGGAGAGCCAGGAAAATAGGGTGACCTAAAAGAGCGGCATTAGAAGCACGTAGGTGGACTACATCTTGTGCAGACGATGTAATCTGAAGGAGGTTACTGACTGTAAATTAGTGGTAGGGGAGAGTGTGACCAAACAGCATAGGATGGTGGTACGTAAGATGACTCTGGTGGTGGGGAGAAAGATGAAGAAGACAAAGGCAGAGCAGAGAACCATGTGGTGTAAGCTGAGAAAGGAAGAGTGTTGTGCAGCTTTTGGAGAAATGGTGAGACAGGCTCTTGGTGGACAGAAAGTGCTTCCAGAGGACTGGACCACTACAGTCAAGGTGATCAGAGAGACAAGCAGGAGAGTACTTGGTGTATCTTTTGGTAGTGAAGGGGAGGAGACTTAGTGGTGGAACCTCAAAGTACAGGAACTTATACAAGGAAAGAGGTTAGCTAAGAAGAAGTGGGACACTGAGAGGACTGAGGGAGAGGAGAAAGGAATACATGGAGATGCGACGTAGGGTGAAGGTAGAGGTGGCAAAGGCCAAACAGGAAGCATATGAGGGACGTACGCCAGGTTGGACACTTAAGAAAGAGAAAAGGATCTATACAGGTTGGCCAGACAGAGGGATAGAGATGAGAAGGTTGTGCAGCAGGTTAGGGTGATTAAGGATAGAGATGGAAATATGTTGACTGGTGCCAGTAGTGTGCTGGATAAATGGAAAGAATACTTTGAGGAGTTAATGAATGAGGAAAATGAGAGAGAAGGAAGAAGAGAAGCGGCAAGTGTGGTGGACCAGGAAGTGGCAAGTATTAGTGAGGGGGAAGTGCGAAAGGCATTAAAGACGATGAAAAACGGAAAGGCAGTTGGTGCTGATGACATACCTCTTGAGGTATGGAAGCATCTCGGAGAGTGCCAAAAAGAAGATTCATAAAATCAGCCAGCACACACGCAGAAATTGGAACGTGAGCAAAAAGTCAGGAAGCGCAAATGCGAATATCATCATTGCAAACAAAAAATATTTTCATATTAATTTCATAATAAATTGTTGTTGTTGTTGCTTGGGTTAGATTATATTTCTCAATGTCTTATTTTTTGCTCGGGATTCAAGAAGTTTTGTTGATAGTCTTATTTTTATTTGCAATTTAAAATGTTTGATGATTGTTTTGGCACAAATCTGATTCCATAGATAATATGAATGAGAACAAGAGAGCCCAGAACAACCTCCAAATAAATTAAAGGTAAACTACAATGTCAAGGTACATCGCACCATCCGTCGTGTTTGAGTCAAAGTGGAGCCAAGGAGAACTGCACTGTTGAAAATAAATCCTAAAAAACTGAGACTGGAATTTGCCAAACTGCATGTTGACAAGCCAAGCCACAAAGCTTCTGGGGCTTTATGAAGAATGCATTCTCATTGGCTAATTCGTTTTGAATGACAGCTAATGCCGCCGGATTTTTTTTTTTTTTTTTTTGTGTCAGCCTGAGGAGAGCCAGCAACAAGAATACAAGAATACAAGATTCAATTTACCTCAAGGAAGTGTGTTCTTCTTTTCCTTTCGGCTTGTCCCTTTAGGGGTCGCCACAGGGCGTCATCTTTTTCCATCTAAGTCTATCTACAGCATTCTCCTCTCGAACACCAACTGCCCTCATGTCTTCCCTCACGACATCCTTCAACCTTCTCTTTGGTCTTCCTCTAGCTCTCTTGTCTGGCAGCTCCATCCTTATCATCCTTCTACCAATATACTCACTATTTCTCCTCTGGACGTGTCCAAACCATCGAAGTCTGCTCTCTCTAACTTTGTCTTCAAAACATCGAACCTTGGCTGTCCCTCTGATGAGCTCATCCAGCCTGGTCACTCCGAGAGCGAACCTCAACATCTTCATTTCCACCACCTTCAGCTCTGCTTCCTGTTGTCTCTTCAGTGCCACTGTCTCTAAACGTATTAGAGACAGTGGCACTGGCCTCACCACTGTTTTATAAACTGTTTTATAAAGGACAAACTCCGACTGCAACGGACAATCAAACTGCTGAAAGGATTGTCGGTACCCCCTTACCCACCCTTGAGGACTTGCACACTGCCAGAACTAAGACGAGCATGCAAAATCCTCTCTGACCCTCCACATCCCGGTCACCAGCTCTTCCAGCTCCTTCCTTCGGGTAGGCGCTACTGATCAATGCAAACTAGAACTAGCAGACATTCCAACAGCTTCTTCCCTCTTGCAATCAACTTCAAACACCTAACCTACAATTCCATTACAACATGCTGGCAATTTTTGCGTTTGTTGTCACATTTCTGTGGGACCAATTATACATTACTTGTGCACTCACTGTAGTAGTCTCGCCACGCTGCACTATTTGCATATCTGTTGTTGACCAATACTGGCCACTCAAGCCAGAGTAGCATCTGCCTTATTTGCACACTGATTGAGGAGTATCTGCAACATTTGCACAATCAACATTGTCCCAGATTATTGCACTACTCGCTTGAAGTCTCGGCGCCCTATGCACAATGGTCATTGCACCGGGCTATTGCAATATCAGTCTTTCGAACTGCTCTAAGTGCTAGAGGACTCTGCATCTTTTTGCACAATTGTCAAAAAAAAAAAAAAAAAAAAGTACCGGCATTACCAGATAACTATCAACCCTTTATTGCTCAGTGACTGTTTTTCTCAATGTCTTTATGTCTCAAAAGTGTTCTCTGTAATTTGACTGTCTGTTGTCGTACTCGAGCGGCTCCAACTCCCGGAGACAAATTCCTTGTGTGTTTTTGGACATACTTGGCAAATAAAGAGGATTCTGATTCTGAACTTTGCCTTTCATCCTAGCAGAGACTCTTCTGTCACATAACACACCTGACATCTTCCTCCACCCGTTCTACCTGCTTGGACTCGTTTCTTCACTTCCTGACCACACTCGCCATTGCTCTGGACGGTTGACCCCAAGTATTTAAAGTCCTCCACCCTAGCTATCTCTTCTCCCCTGTATCGTCACTCTTCCCCCATACTATAGGACTATTGGCCACATTCCTCATGAATCAGACAAGTCTTGGGAGAAAGTGCTGTGGTCAAATCACAACAAAGTAGATTCTTTTGGCATCAACTCGACCCGCCTTGTTTCGAGGATGAAGAAAAACATCTGTAAACCTAAAATGTGAGCCTTTCGACATATTTGTGGATTGAAATGTGCATTTGCAAATGGTTTTGCAACAATAATGGCCCCACAGAGTTAGCTTTAAATTCCACATATTACACATATACATTGACTGATTCAAACGTTCCAACTTAAAACTGTTGAGTTCATTCCTCTGCCCAATTTGAACAGGTAGTACCCCAGGAAATGAATCAGAAGTGTCCCAAATTGAACAGGAAGTTCCCCAAAATTAAAAGGAGGTGCCCCCAAAATGAATAGGAAGTGACCCAAAATGTCATTATGAAGCTTTCACAAATGCGGCTTTCGAACTTAAAAGATTGATACAGGATTCCAGCACCTGGTGGCTGGGCCTGCTCCCATGGGGCCCAGCCAGGCACAGCCTGAAGCGGCAACATGGGTCCCTCTTCTCATGAGCTCACCAGTTTGGTCCACATTGCCGGCAGTAATTCGGATTCATTTTCAGTGAGGGTTGTACTCCACCACGGCTGCACCTTTTTCATCGATTTTGTATATAACCTTTATGGACAAAACTGAATTGAGGGGTTCCAGTTTGGTGACATCAGTATTACTTTTTTTGCTTTTTGCAGATGATGTGGTTCTGTTGGCTTCATCAAGCTGCAATCTTTAACTCACACTGGAGCGGTTTGCAGTGCGAAGCGGTTGGGATGACCCACGTCCTCTTGAATTAATACCTGTAACGAATGTTTCAAATGTTATGTGATTGTTGAGACCACTACTATTTTCAATGTGGCATTTGTGTGGTGTGGACTGAAACTTTTCATCTGGTTTAGTTGTCAACAGATTCAACATCAGAAATTCAAGTTTGCAAAAATACAGTCACTAGTGGCGTTCATTTAAAATTCTTAAAATATTAACTCCCAGCCAAGTCCGGTAAAGACTGTGTTTCATGAACCCGCATCTTTAGTCCCGTTCCGTCGCCTTTGGGTGTCGCTGTTGCCCTGTTCAAACTCCCAGCTTTACTGGCCAAGTGGCGCGGTACCCAGCAGGGTGGAGACGCCTTTGTTGGTGAAATCCTCCGGGCTGTCTGGTGGTGGTAGTTAATTAATTTAGCGTTCTAGTACGAAATCGGTATCTTTTGTCTCCACTTTGACGCTGTAGGCTGGTCCCAAGCCCAGATAAATGCAGAGGGTTGCGTAAGGAAGGGCATCCAGCTTAAAACTTTGCCAAACAAATATGAGCGTTCATCCAAAGAATTCCATACCGAGCTACCCTGTTTGGGGGCCTGAGTTCACCCCAGGGGGAACGGAATCGGGCACAACGCGCCCGTTCCGAACATCTTGCAAGCCGAAAGCCAGGCTCCTGCCGTCCTCCCTGGGAACTTTTTGTGTTCCTTTTTTTTCTTCTTCCTTTCCTGCCAAATCCACCTGTTCCCGGTGCGGACCGGGCCGGCCGAACACTCGGAAACTTGACCCCCCTCTGCCTCGAACGTGTTCAAGACACGTAAGTCCAACATTGCTGTCTACTAAAAGTAGAGATTAGTGCATATTTGGGTTTAAATTAACAAGTACAGGAATCCCCAGCTATATGCATTCACTACACGCTCTTTCTACGAATCTCACATCACAAGTCAGGTTCCTTTGCCAATGTTCGTCTATACTTTGTTTGTTTGCGTTTTTCTGTGTTGTTTCCCTGTAGAATTCCCATGTTAGATCATTACATTTTTCATAAAATTCACTACCTGCATTGTTGTGTGTGTTTGGGTTTGAGGAAAGAAACCTCTGGACGTCTAGAACTCATCAAAGTTTCATAAAGTGTAGCAACCTTCAGATTACGAGACTGATAAAAAGGTTTCTCGTCGCTTTTCCTAAATTGTACCCACATAAAAAGCGACGTGGTGGCCCTCTTATAGATAAAATAGCTTGATTTATAATGCTGTAATTTAAAATTACGATAAACCGGAATCGACACAGGTGTCGCTTCCAGGTCATTCTTTTCTCCTAAATTAATTACATTTTCATTTAACCCATATACGCTACAAAGCGGACGAAATGAGTTTCCTCTGCAGGGTGTCCAGGGTGCTTCTCACTCTATCTCTAAGGGAGAGCCCTTAGAGATAGAGAGATAGAACTCCTCTCCAGCACCCCTGAATAAACCTTACCAGGAAGGCTGAGGAGTGTGATACCCCTGGAGTTGGAACACACACTCTTCTTAAAGAGGGGGACCACCACCACCACCCGAGTCTGCCAATCCAGGGGCACTGTCCCCGATGTCCACGCGATGTTGCAGAGGCATGTTAACCAGGACAGCCCTACAACATCCAGAGCCTTAAGGAACTCCGGGCGAATCTCATCCACCCCAGGGCCTCGCCACCGAGGAGCTTTTTCACCACCTCTGTGACCTCAACCCCAGAGATAGGAGAGCCCGTCTCAGAGAACCCAGACTCTGCTCCCTCATGGGAAGGCGTGTCGGTGGAATTGAGGACGTCTTCGAAGTATTCTCCCCACCCGGCTCACAACGTCCCGAGTCGAGGTCAGCAGCGCCCCATCCCCACTATACACAGTGTTGATGGTGCACTGCTTCTCCCTCCTGAGACGCCGGATGGAACCCTAACCCAGAATTTCCCCGAAACTGTCCAGAAGTCTTTCTCCATGGCCTCACCGAACTCCATGCCCGAGTTTTTGCTTCAGCGACCACCAAAGCTGCATTCCGCTGGGCCAGCTTGGTACCCATCAGCTGCCTCAAGAGTCCCACAGGCCAAAAAGGCCCGATAGGACTCCTTCTTCAGCTTGACGGCATCCCTCACCATTGGTATCCACTAACGGGTTCGGGGATTGCCGCCATGACCGGCACCAACCACCTTACGGCCACAGCTCCGGTCGGCCGCCTCAGCAATGGAGGCGCGGAACATGGTCCACTCGGACTCATTGTCCCTCGGAACATGAGAAAAGTTCTCCTTCTGACAGGGGAATTCCACCAGACGTTCCCAGCAGGCCCTAACAATACGTTTGGGCCTGCCACATTGCACCGGCATCTTCCCCCACCATCGGAGCCAACTCACCACCAGGTGGTGATCAGTTGACAGCTCTGCCCCTCTCTTAACCCAAGACATGCGGCCGCAAGTCCAATGACACGACCACAAAGTCAATCATCGAACTGTGGCTTAGGGTGTCCTGTTGCCATGTGCACGTGTGGACATCCTTATGCTTGGACATGGTGTTCGTTATGGACAATGTGTGATGAGCACAGAAGTCCAATAACAGAACACCGCTCGGGTTCTGATAGGGGGAGCCGTTCCTCCCAATCACGCCCTTCCAGGTCTCACTGTCATTGCCCACGTGAGCATTGAAGTCCCCCAGCAGAACGATGGAGTCCCCAGCTAGAGCACTCTCCAGCACCCCCTCCAAGGACTCCAAAAAGGGTGGGTACTCTGAACTGGTGTTTGGTGCATAGGCACAAACAACAGTCAGGACCCGTCCCCCCACCCGAAGGCGGAGGGAGGCTACCCTCTCGTCCACCGGGGTGAACCCCAACATACAGGCACCGAGCCGGGGAGCAATAAGTATACCCACACCTGCTCTGCGCCTCTCACCGTGGGCAACTCCAGAGTGGAAGAGTGGAAAAGAGTCCAACCCCTCTCGAAAGGACTGGTACCAGAGCCCAAGCTGTGCGTGGAGGCGAGTCCGACTATATCTAGTCGGAACTTCTCGGCCTCACACACCAGCTCGGGCTCCTTACCCGCCAGAGAGGTGACATTCCACGTCCCTAGAGCCAGCTTCTGTAGCCAGGAATCGGATCGCCAAGGTCTCTGCTTTCGGCCACCGCCCAGCTCGCACTGCACCCAACCCCTATGGCCCCTCCCACAGGTAGTGAGCCCATGGGAAGCGGGACCCACGTTACCCTTTCGGACTGTGCCCGGCCGGGCCCCATGGGTGCAGGCTCGGCGCTCGCCTTCGAGCCCCACCTCCAGGCCTGGCTCCAGAGGGGGGGCCCGGTGAACCGCGACCGGGCAAGGGAAACTTGAGTCAATTTTTTGTCGTCATCATAAGGGGTCTTTGAGCCGTGCTTTGTCTGGTCCCTCACCTAGGACCTGTTTGCCATGGGTGAACCTGCCAGGGGCATAATGCCCGAGACAATTTAGCTCCTAGGATCATTGGGACACACAAACCCCTCCACCACGATAAGGTGACGGCTCAAGGAGGGGGGGGGGGGGGGGTGCAATTAGCAAAGCAAAGCAAATGTATTTATATAGCGCATTTATACAAAAGGTAACTCAATGTGTTTTACATGATTAAAAGCATTGAAATCCAACGAAAAAAACTCAGCTTATAAACATTTAAAACGAGAAAAAATAAAAATACAACAGCGTACAGTGCAAGAAATATTTAAAAGTGGAAACGCTCTAAAAAGCATGGGAAAAAGAAGAGTTTTTAACCTGGATTTAAAAACTTGCATACTTGGGGCTGATGTCACTTCTGTTGGCAACTTATTCCATTTGTGTGCAGCATAATAACTCAATGCTGCTTCACCATGTTTGCTTCGGACTGTGCTCCACCTGAGTCTGTCGATCTCAGAGCATTACTGGGTTTATATTCCATTAGCATTTTATTCATGTATTCAGGACCTAAACAGTTTAGTGATTTATAGACCAGTAGCAGAACTTTAAAATCTATTCTAAAGCTGACTGGAAGCCAGTGTAAAGACTTTAAAATTGGAGTAATATGCTCTGACCTGGTGGCACGGTGGACGACTGGTTAGAGCGTCTGCCTCACAGTTCTGAGGTCCGGGGTTCAATCTCCGACCCCGCCTGTGTGGAGTTTGCATGTTCTCCCCGTGCCTTCGTGGGTTTTCTCCGGGCACTCCGGTTTCCTCCCACACCCCAAAAACATGCATGGTAGGGTTCATTGAAGACTCTAAATTGTCCGTAGGTGTGAATGTGAGTGCGAATGGTTGTTTGTTTATATGTGCCCTGCGATTGGCTGGCAACCAGTTCATGGTGTACCCCGCCTCCTGCCCGATGATGGCTGGGATTGGCTCCAGCACTCCCGCGACCCTTGTGAGGATAAGCGGCTCAGAAAATGGATGGATGGATGCTCTGACCTCTTTGTTCTGGTCAGAACCCGAGCTGCAGCATTCTGAATGAGATGCATCTGTTTAATGCTCTTTTTAGGGAGTCCAGTCAGAAGACCATTACAACAGTCAAGTGTACTTGAGATAAAAGCTTGGATGAGCTCGTCCTGGTCTGCTTGACACATGCAAACCTTCACTCTGGATATGTTCTTCAGATGGTAGAAGGCTGTTAATGTTTATGTTGTTTCCACATGGACGGGTTTGACAAAAAATATGGCCCGTGGGCAAAACCGGACTGCTAGGAGGTACAATCTGGACCTCAGGATGAATTTGAAAGTGAAAAAATACAGAAAGACATTGTGGTGATGGGACTAAGGATAATTTTGAGAATTACGACATTATGCTTATGTAGAAAATGTAGTGGTGATAATTTTGAGGTCTTCATGAGTTGATTTAATTTTTAAGTACAAAACTATATTTATCAGTTCCAAATAAATGTGACTTAAAATTTTGTAGTTTAAAATACAATCACTGTGACCAGTTATTAGGCATTATTATGAGGTAGATGACAAACTAATGCATAATTTTCAAGAGATCTGGATTTTTTTTTTAAATGGATTTTTAAAAGATTCATTAAATCTAAAGATTTTCTAAATGTACTTATTTTGTTTTGCATTAAAACAAGGAAAAATGTTATTTATTAGGGATGTCCCGATCCGATCATGTGATCTAAAATCATGTGATTTTCATCTGATCGAGATTGGGTGAAAAAGATTGGTTTTATTAATTTTCCAACATTTAAATGTCACAAAGTGACAAAATAATCCAAAGGTACAAAGATTTTGCCAAGTGGAAGAGCAAAAGCTTCATTATATATTACATAATGTAACCAACATTTCTGGGGTTTTGTAGTACGTGTATAAGTGTCTGTGTGAAAGGACGTTCCGTGTGTGTGTGTTTGTGTGTGTGTGTTAGAATCTGCCTTGATTCTATTGACCTGTTGCACCACGCTCATTATGAACATGTAGACAGCACATAGACAGCCCACCCTCAGCGCAAGTTGAAAGACACCGTATTTTTAAATAGGTCTGCAATGCTTAATATAAAGCCGCCTCGCTGAACGGCGTCATCAACGAGGTGAGAGCATGTCAGACAGATTAGAAATTGTGACACATTCAAATGACTTCAATTAGAAGTTTATTAAGTGTGAATTATTTTATGACAAGCAAGCTTGTGGTCATAAATCAATAGTGTCGTTTGAAGATGAGCGGAGTCACCCATGTGACGTATACCACCAACTCTGTTCCTCCATGCACGGTCATTATAGCCTTAAAACGTGCTAAACGAATAAAAACTGCTATAAATGTATTGTTTATCATGCGCTCAGAGCACTCCCCATACTATGTTAAAGCTTATAAGCCATTCCACTGAATTGGTGCCATTTGCATCCCGAGGAAATTAAATGTATAAATGCACCATGAAAATATAATTAAAGCATCCTGCACACTGATCTGTAATTTGCTTCGTGTTAACATTGGATCAGCATAAATGTCAAGTGGCTATATTTCATGTATTTGCTAATATGTTGAAAACCCACTCCTGTTTTCTTTTTTAAATTATTATAATTAGGTTGCCTGACTTGGGCCTACACACATTATGACTAGTTCAATATGTGCACGATATCATCAAATTTAGAGGTGAAAAAAGATAGAACTTCAAGTGTGCGTGTTTGTGAATGGCCCATACAATACATACGTACAGTATGTTCTTGGTGTATATTTTGTATGTATATATCTATATATAACCATATACATACACATATGTATGTACCGGGTGATTGAAAAGTAACTCCCTATTTTTAAGTACTTGTAATTTATTTCTGAACTGAAAAGAAATGAACATGAGAAGAAAGTGTATTGCATGGAGTTTTATTTAAAATTCGATATGGGCGCCAGCATTAGCCCCCAGTTTCTCAAGCCCCCTGGGAACCACATTAACTGATTTCACCAGGAACTCTTATTGGATGATGACATAATTTCTCGCATTCGCCCTTCAAGTTCTTCCAAAGTTGTTGGTTTGGTAAAATAGATTTGCTCCTTTAATCATGGAACATACACAAAAAAATATTACAACATATGAATAAATTATAAGTATTTTAAAATAGGGAGTTACTTTTCAATCACCATCTATATTAACTTGAGAAAATTTGGATGCCGCAGTTAGCTGGGATAGGCTCCAGCATACCCGCGACCCTCGTTAGGATAAGCGGTGTCGAAAATGGATGGATGAATTTGGATGCACGCTCTTTTTAATGCATTGCCAAGGTATCGGGACGGGATGCAAAAAAATATTGGATCGGGACATCCCTATTATTTATTATTATATTAAGTGTGGTCGGATTTTAGTGGTCTGGTGCTTTTTACATCAAATTAGACTGTATGTGGCCCCCGAACTACAATGAGTTTGACACCCCTGCACACTAGGATATTACTAATATATCTAGACAGCTTTCACAGAACATGGAAAATCTCATTATATCAAAAAGTCAAAATCATCATTAAGTAGCGATGAGACAAGTGCCATACTAAATGGGCATACTTAGTCACTGAAGCTGGTGGGACAGGGGCTGAAGCGGAGATAGAATTCATATTCTGGACGTCATTCACAGCTGATGTGTGAGAGGAGTCTTGAGTTCGTGGCACAGTACCCATACGATACCAGATGCCCATGTTGTTTAGCTCTCTGTTAAAAAATAAAAATAAAAAAGTCATGTTTACGCACCCAATAACAAATAAAACTTAAACCTAAAAAGTATGGACAGTACTGGGGAACAATTTGAAAAAAAACGTATGATTTCTATGCTGATTAAAACTAAAATTGGCATGCTGATTCCAAAATTGCAGTCAGTTCTTTTCTAGCACGTCAAGTTTTTTCTCCACAGCTTACCCTCCATTCATTCATTCATCTTGTGTTCCACTTATCCTCACTAGGGTCACGGGCGTACTGGAGCCTATCCCAGCTATCTCCGGGCGAGAGGCGGGGTACACCCTGAACTGGTCGCCAGCCAATCACAGGGCACCTATAAACAAACAACCATTCGCACTCACATTCATACCTACAGGCAATTTAGAGTTTTCAATTAACCTACCCTGCATGTTTTGGGATGTGGGAGGAAACCAGAGGACACGGAGAAAACCCACGCAGGCACGAGGAGAACATCCAAACGCCACACAGGCGGGGCCAGGATTTGAATCCCAAGTCCTCAGAACTGTGAGGCAGAGGTGCTAACCTGTTGTCCACCGTGCCGCGCCTATCCTCCAGATAAGCAAAATTCCACTGATTAGCTGTAGTAAGACTTGCCAGCTGATTACGATTGGACTTATCAACAGCTACGTGGCAACTTGTTTGTGCAGTCACAATTGAGTCAGTGCTGTGAGAGGTGTGTGCAGCTCCCAATAGGTCATTATTAGTAATATCTGTAAACAGAAAGCTAGCATAGTAGGAATTAAGAGGATTTGTACTGGCTTTTCTCTTAACCTTGTAACCATGGGCATACCGTTGTAAAATCTATTTCATATTATGATTATTTATTTTTTATTTTTAACGGTGGCCGACTGGTTAGAGCGTCAGCCTCACAGTTCTGAGGACCCGGGTTCAATCCCCGGCCCCACCTGTGTGGAGTTTGCATGTTCTCCCCGTGTCTGCGTGGGTTTTCTCCGGGCACTCCGGTTTCCTCCCACATTCCAAAAACATGCATTAATTGGAGACTCTAAATTGCCCGTAGGCATGACTGTGAGTGCGAATGATTGTTTGTTTCTATGTGCCCTGTGATTGGCTGGCAACCAGTTCAGGGTGTACCCCGCCTCCTGCCCGATGACAGCTGGGATAGGCTCCAGCATGCCCGCGACCCTTGTGAGGAAAAGCGGCTCAGAAAATGGATGGATGGATTTTTAAAACTTGACATGATAGAGAAAAACTGAAATCAGTTTTGAATTCTGCACCCAAAAATTTTTTAAAAATAGCTGTCAGACCTAACTCAACAAAGATTGGTTTCCCCAGTGTTATTCAGAACTTCTCAGAAACATGCAATGTGTATTTATGATACTTAGGGCCTGATTTATGAAAGGTCTGCATGCGCAAAACGGGCTACAAACTTGATTGTACATGCAAACAGATGTGGAAGCTGATCGACTCACCAGATGCGCCAAATGGGCCAAATGGTTGTGCAATTAATTTTGCGCATCTACCCAAATGTGCAAAATATTGAGGGAAGTAGATGCAAACAGGTTAATTTAGCACGTGTAATGTGATTGATCAAACCTCAGATGAATTGGAATGGATTTTGCATCAACATATACTGCGTTAAAATGGAGGTGTAAACTGGCGACGATGACTGCGGTGATTGTGGCGAAGAGGAGAAAGAGGCGAAATGAGAGGTGACGGAGAGTAAAATTTTTACACTTGTGTAAACATGTCTGAAATAAAAAGTTAGATGCATATAGTCTAATTATCAATGTAACTTTGGAGCTTATGAATGATCCGAGAGCTAACTTGATGCTGTTTACAAAACTGAGTCATCACTTATGACACATAAAGAATAGGTAGATACGACAACTGGGAATAATTTTACATCAGTAGGGCGGTTTACTGACTTTTGACTTGATTTTAGCAAATAATCATTAACTTAAAATTTTATGGCTGCAACACGTTCCAAAAAAGCTTGGACAGGATCATGTTTACCACTGTGTTAATTTACCTTTTCTTTTAAAAACATTCAATAAATATTTGGAATTGTTGAAGCTTTGTAGGTGGAATTCTTTCCCATTCTTGCTTGATGTACAGCTTCAGCTGTTCAACAGTCTGGGGTCTCCGTTGTCGTATTTTACGCTTCATAATGCGCCACACATTTTCAATGGGAGACAGGTCTGGACTGCAGGCGGGCCAGTCCAGTACCCGCACTCTTTTACTACGAAGCCACGCTGTTTTGTTTGCCCTGTTCGGCTGTTAGGTCAAGCAGAATGTATCCCTTTTATGCCGAAAACGTTTTACTGTGTCACAGTGGCGTTTTTAAGCTTCCGCTGTGGTATTATAATAGAGGTTTATTGAAAATCACGCTTGATCAGTCGAACAGAACAAAGTTTCTAGAAGGGAGAAAGAAACAAAGACAAAAGACAAAGCACTAATTGTAAACAGGATGAGAGAAGTACAGTGTTCCCTCGCCACTTCGCGCTACACGTTTTGCGGCTTCAGTGCTTTGCTTTTTCCCCAAAAAATATTTATTAAAAAAAACAAAATAAATTTTAAAAAAATACACCCATATCGGCAGCCATATTGCGGAAAGACGAGTTGTTTCATGTTGATGAGTGGGAGAGAAGGTTTCCCTGCATGCCAAACAAAGAAATGAGTTGACTCAGAGGCTTTGTACATGCCTGTACTGTACGGGCACTCATAGAAGGTGCGTGATTGGTTCCCGGCGCGACATCGACCAATGAGAGCACGAGTGGATTTATCCCGTGAGCTGATTGGCTGCACATCATCACAGCCTCACCCAGCATCTTCCCTTGTTGTGTCTCGCCAGTCTCGTCCACGCTGCTGTGTTCGCAATAACTTTTTTTGTTTAAGTGATAATTTTTTTGATTAGTTAAGCAAGCCCTTACAACGCCGCCGAAGCGCTGTGCCCCTGCGAAAGTTCCCCCGGGGCGCCCAAGACAAAGAAGAAGATGATGACTATCAGCAAAAAAGCAAAACTTTTAGATTTGATCAAAGAGGACAGAAGTTATGCATCTGTGGCACGCCATTATGGCGTGAATGAATCTACAGTGCGGTACATAAAGAAAAAAAACTGCTTCAATAACCTTCAATAAGGAACCGAAACGTGTGGTAACTCCGCGTTACAACAAGAGAATTGTGAAAATGGAAGCTGCATTGGCATTGTGGATGATTGGAGGGAGAAGACAGTGAGTTTGGACACTAATATTATCAGGACAAAATTACTGTATAATAAATGTTAATTACTGTATAAGGTTTTATAATTAAAGATTTAAGTAAATATGTGAACTGTTGTAATCTTTGTCTCAAATATGTAAATCATTACATTATCTACAACAATGAAACGTTAAATACAAGTGTTGCATGTGGCTGTAGTGCTATACCCTGTGAGGGAAGGATAGGACAAGGAGAAAAGAAGAAGCATGCAGGACCAGGGTCGTGAACCCGGCTGTACAACTGAAGTGTGGTGGCATTAATTGTGTAAATTATAAAAGTGTACAGGACGAGAGTATAAGTGAGGGGATACAACAAGCGATTTTCATATTCATGAGTTATTTGTTGCAGTAAGGGATGTGTGCCTGCGGATACATGGAAGTGAATTGATACCGTTATATATGCACAAAGACTGACAGAGGTGTCCTGTAATTGCTGTGCCCGCACCGCGGCGGCTGAGGACCCCACCCAATCAATCAAGGGGCGGGATCAGGTCCACCCGAGAGCAGCCCGGCGGACGGGACAAGTCCCACACCGAGTGACCCAGGGCAGTCCGCCGGCCCCATTGAAGCTCCCCGACAAACGGCCCACCCCACCCACCGCCCCACACGCCCCACCACCCATCCCCCCCTCCACTCCCAGGAGAACCAGACACCCCAACCCGCAGGGCCCGCAATGCAGCCATTCCCGCCCAGCCCGAGGGCGGGAGAGTGTCCCTTGTTTGTTGGATTGGAGGGCGGATAGGGGCACCCGACAAGGGAACAATAAGAGGGGGGAGGGAACCCAAGGAGCAGCCACGGGCCATGAGAGGTCCGCCCCAACACCAAGCAGTCATCCAGCCCGGGGGTCCCAGCCTCGGGAGCACCGCCATGCAAGTAAGTGAGACCCACCTCCCCCCCTGTTACTATGACTGCCAGGTCCCTGACAAGCAGTCATTGGCCCTACCCCGTGTATCAGTGCTCTCCCCCCCCCCCCCCTCCGAGTGGTGTGGTGCATTAAAATCTGGAGAGATCAGTGAGCCGAGGGGGTGGGGGCAGGGCTGCCAGGCACTACTGCCTAACAGCCAAACCCTCCCCACCCACGACCCACCACCCCCCAGAGATAGGTGTATGTGGTGCATTAAAACATGGGGAGTGTGTGTGGTGCATTTAAAATCCAGGGGGGCAGCACGCACGGACCAGGGAACAGCACAGACGTACTGAAACCCTATCTGACACCCACACCTTACCGATCCAATACCAGTCCTCCAGGAACCCTTTGATATGTGTATGTGCCCAGATGTGATTAGTGAGAAATATATACAGTGAATGGTGTGAGTGTGTGCTAAGTGAGTGATTAAGAGGCATGGCTCCCGCAGGTCGGGCCCATTAGGCCGGACAACTATCGACGAAGAGGGCCATCCTACCCAGACCTGCAGCATCAACCCCGCCTCCCCATAACCAGGCAGGGAAAAGAACCCCACAGCAGGCCCCACAGCCCGCAGGGGATTGCCCGGCTCCCCCACGGGAATATGAAGAGGCAACCGCAGCGGGACGCAAGGAACAGAGAGAAGAGGAGGAAGCGGACCCGAGGAGCGACACCGCCCCCCCACCAGTAGCCAGAGCGGGGGACCCAGGCGGGTGCCAGCCGGCACCGCCCCAGCACCCACGGAACATGGGCGAGTCACCATCACACCACCATTGCTGCCCAGGTGGTCACCCCAGTGGTTCCCCCCCACCCCCAAAATCAGAAAGGAGTGAAAAATAGTCCCACCCCCGCAGACTCCGGAGCAGCAAACACAGGGACAAGAGGAGAACATCCCCACAGCATATATGTGTCTTTTCCCCACGCAAACCGATCTAAAATGTGTGAAAATAAAAGAAGAAAAAGAAATGAATATAATAATAATAAAACAACAACAACCTCGACAACAAAGAATGTATAATTCCATTGTTTACTTTCACACTTATGAAAATTGTCTTGCTATTGTCAAATGTCAGATGGCCCCCTACTCAGGCAAAGGAATCAAGAGTATAGATTTAGCATGTTGAGGGAAGGTGACCAGCTATCTACGTATGTGTGTAATTGATTTTTTTCGTTCGGCTGATATTTTTTCTAACGCTATATATTCTATGATGAGATTTAGCCACTGATCGATGTTAATAGCTTGTTTGTTTTTCCAGTTTAATAGAATTGTTTTCTTAGCGGTAGCTAACGCGACAATTAATGATTGTGAATATTTATTAGGGAGGTTAATTATGCTTAAGTCGCCAAGTATGCACAATCTTCTTCTCTTGGAAGAACAATCTTCTTCTCTTGGAAGAAGATTGTGTGATTGTGTGAATCTTGGGGTTCTGGTCCCCATTAACCGTGAAAAACGAGGGAACACTATTATTAATTTCGAAATTTGGATTATGACAGATTGGGGAGAGGATACTCGGAGCTAATTGAGATCCTGTCGATTGTAAACTTTGCCACCAAGCCGTTAAGGTGGATGCGATTATTGGATTCTTGAAACATTTATGGCGTTTAAGACTAGTAGAAATAAATGGGAGTTTTGGTAGTTTGATGTTGTTGCAGTGTGTTTGTTCCAATTCTAACCAAGAATCACACTCCTCACTGTGCTGCAACCATTTGATGAGGTATTGTAATTGGTTAGCTAAATAATAGTGTTTAAAATTGGGAGCATTTAGGCCTCCCTCCTGTTTACTTTTCTGAAGAGTAGATAGACCGATTCTTTTTTCTTATTTTTTGAATAAAAAATTATTACAGCAGAATATAAGGTTTGAAAACATTTAAACGTGGGAATAAATTGAATCATTGAAAATACAAATATTATTTGAGGTAAGGTTTTCATTTTTATTGTAGCTATTCTTCCCAATAATAATATAGGCAAGTTATTCCAGCGACTTAAATCAGATGAGATTTTTTTCCGGAAGTTGTGTGTAATTTAGATTAATTAGCTCTGTGAGTTTTGACGAAATATTGATACCAAAGTATTTAATGTTTCCTATAGGAATAGGGTACTCTGGGATTTGATCTGCAGGAGTCCATGAGCTTGCTGTTATTGGGAGTATTGTTGATTTGTCCAGTTAATAGAGTAGTCTGATATTTGTGAATTTTTTTTAATGAGATTAAAGACTGCCTGAAGAGAATATTTGGGTTCCTGTAAGTAAAGAAGAATATCATCAGCATATAGATTGATTTTGTGTTCTGTCACTAGTGTGCAGATACCTTTAATATTAGCATTCTGACGTATAGCGGAGGTGGTGTGTGGTGGTGGTTTGTGGTGCGCAAAAAGAGTTTTGAGCGACTTGTGCGTTTAGTGTGTGTGGAAGCAAGCAGAGCAGGAAAGCAGAGAGATAGGAGTGAGGATTCATGCTGGTGGCATGCATGATTCCGTTTTTGTTTATCGAAGAAAAAGTGGAAAGAATGAAAAACAATTCAATACATTTTTGACAATTCATAATGGCAACCAATCAAAAGTAGTACTTATCTAGAAGAGCCAGGGGGTGACGTGGCATCACGAAACAGTTGGCCGTCGACATATAGCTTGTCGACAACTAACCACGCTCGTTTGCCTTTGTCGCGGAACTCCTTCATCAACGGGTACAAAACTCTACGCCTCTCATTAATCTCCTTGGGGAACTAGTCGTTAATTCCAAACGAAGTCCCTTTAAGCTCCCGACCTTTGGATTTTATAAACACTTTTTGCTGCAAGTGTTAAAACTTTGCAATGATGGGACGTGGTCGGTTTCCTGCATGAGGGCCTCCCAAGCGGTGGACACGGTGTCGACTGTATCTTGCTGTACCTTGAGCGCGGACATCATAAACCTTTTAATCTGCATCTCGGGGTCTTCCGGAGCATTGTCTGGAATGCCTGAGAAAATGAGGTTTTCACGCATGCTTCATGATTGAATGTCCAACGTAGTTTCTTTCATGAGTTTATATTCCAGTCTAAGTGTTTGTAGTTCTGCTGACGTTGACATCATGTTTGATCGAAGCGCAGTATTATATAATCTTAGCTCATTCACTTGTTGCGTGAATTCCAAGCTCTTTCTGAGTTCGGTCATCTCCTGGCGAAGCAAATCAAGTGCAATTGACAATTTCTTGTCAATTGAAACGAGGACACTCGTCTGTATCTCTGTCGAATCAAGAAAATCCTCAGTTGAGGTGGAAGAACCTGTTTTTTTTCCTCTTCAACGGCAGCTCGCATTGACTCGGATCCTCCATGGTGAGACGAGCTGGTGTTGATGTAGCTGCGCGGATAGCAAGTGGATCTCTGTAAGTTACCGCTACTAGCAAAGCTGGCAAAGGAAAAAAGGAAAGAACGAAGCGACCATCCGCCGTTGAAAAAGACTTATGAAAAAAGAAATGTTATCTTGTAGTAGCTGTTTTTTTCAAGACTGTGCAAGGGGCGCCGCCATGTTTTTCGTCTTCGGAAATCACACAATCTCTTGCTTTGTTACAGCATGCTCACCTCTCTCTCTCACCTCTCTCTCTCTCTCTCTCTCTCTCTCTCTATATATATATATATATATATATATATATATATATATATATATATATCTATATCTCTATATCTATATATATATATATATATATAGTTATTTTCCTCTTTGGCTGGAGGACACGACGTCCACAATCTCCAAAAACAATTTGAAATGTGGACTCGTCGGACCACCGAACACTTTTCCACTTTGCATCAGTCCGTCTTAGATGAGCTCAGGCCCAGAGAAGCCAGCGGCATTTCTGGGTGTTGTTGATAAATGGCTTTTGCCTTGCATAGTAGAGTTTCAAGTTGCACTTAAGGATGTAGCACCGAACTGTATTTACTGACATTGGTTTTCTGAAGTGTTCCTGAGCCCATGTGGTGAATCCTTTACACATTGATGTCGGTTTTTGATGCAGTGCCGCCTGAGGAATCGAAGGTCACGGGCATTCAATGTTGGTTTTCGGCCTTGCCGCTTACATGCAGTGATTTCTCCAGATTCTCTGAACCTTTTGATGATATTATGGACCGTAGATGATGAAATCCCAAAATTCCTTACAATTGTATGTTGAGGAACATTGTCCTTAAAACTGTTCGACTATTTTCTCAAGCACTTGTTCACAAAGAGGTGAACCTCGCCCCATCTTTGGTTGTGAATGACTGAGCAATTCAGGGAAGCTCCTTTTATACCCAATCATGAATCCAACGTGTTCCCAATTAGCTTGTTCACCTGTGGAATGTTCCAAACAGGTGTTTGATGAGCATTCTTCAACTTCCTCAGTCTTTTTTGCCACCTGTCCCAGCTTTTTTGGAACATGTTGCAGCCATAAAATTCTAAGTTAATGATTATTTGCTAAAAACAATAAGGTTTATCAGTTTGAACATTAAATATTTTGTCTTTGTAGTCTATTGAATTAAATGTAGGTTGAACATGATTTGCAAATCATTGTATTCTGTTTTTATTTATGTTTAACACAACGTCCCAACTTCATTGGAATTGGTGTTGTACAACAGGAGGAAAAATATGCAATTATTTATTTTAAAAAATGACTTCAGTTGGCGGCACGGTGGACGACTAGTTAGCACATCTGCCTCACAGTTCTGAGTACCCGGGTTCAAATCCGGCCTTGCAGGTGTGGAGTCTGCATGTTCTCCCCGTGCCTGCGTGGGTTTTCACCGGATACTCCGGTTTCCTCCTACGTTCCAAAAACATGCATGGTAGGTTGATTGAAGACTCTAAGGTAGGTTGATTGAAGACTCTAATTGCCCGTAGCTGTGAATGTGAGTGTGAATGGTTGTTTATGTGTGCCCTGCAATTGGATGGTGACCAGTTCAGGGTGTACCCCGCCTCTCAGATAGCTGGGATAGGCTCCAGCATGCCCTAGTGAGGCTAAGCGGTATAGAAAATGGATGGATGGATTGACTTGAGTTCCTTTTTGTTGTCCACTACACCACAAAAAAGATATGGTTAATCGAATAGTTCATATATTGGGGTTGAAAGTGTGGGTAAAGCCAATGTCGTGAACTTGTCATACAGGCGCTGTGTTTTTACTCAACTATATTTCAGTTTTTTTATGTTAGGCATGTGCATGTTGTTTGAAGCTAGATGAGAGAGGAGCAAGATTGAAGTATCCAATGGCAACTACAGATTTCTAACATCCAAAAGTTTGTCTGTTGGAAAGTAACGCATACTGTACAGAGAGTGTTTCAATTCTTCAGTCCCATTTAGTCGTCTCGGTTACTTCAGATGACTTTTTAGCACCACCTCTCATCCCTCTCCACATCTCCTCCGGGATGCATTCGGCCTTCCATTGCAGATAGTCCAACAGCGCCGACATACTCCACTTAACAAAAACAGGGCTGTTGCAAACATGCTGCCAGTGAAGGCGCCAAACAACAAGCATCCCGCGGCCATACTATCACAGTCCAGAGGCGACAGTCCAATAGCACCAACATTCTTCGCTCAAAAAATGGGGCTGTTGCTGGACATAAAGGCGCAAAACATCCATCCATCTATCTTCTGTACCGCTTATCCTCGCTAGGGTTGTTGGTGCCTATCTCAGCTAACTCTGGGTGAGAGGTGGGGTACACCATAAAGTAGTTGCCAGCCAATTGCAGGGGTCGGTTTGCATGTGATTTGCATTACATGGCCGTATTTTTATCATATATGTTATTGTAACTCTCTGCATGCCCTGACAATAAAAAAAATATTTAAATGATCTTTTGAAAACTCATCCCTCTCCGGCCTCATCTAATGCCTGTAATTTAATTATCATTATTAATTTGAACGAAACCGTTTTGACGATTTTCAAAAACTTTTCATCCCTAATATACAGGGTGATTGAAAAGTAACTCCCTATTTTACTTATAATTTATTCATATGTTGTAATATTTTTCTCAATGTTTTTGTGTATGTTCCATGATGTAGGGGAATTAAGTCTATGTTCTTGTTTTCTTTTCAGATCGATTATTTGGTTAAAGTTCCAAATTTTCCCAACCAAACCAAAAAACATTCCACCATCTTTGTGAAATCAGTTAATGCAGTTCCCAGGCGGATTAAGAAACTGGTGGCTAATGCTGGCGCACACATCGAATTTTAAATAAAACTCCATGCAATACAGTTTCTTCTCATGTTCATTTCTTGTAACAATTATAGTTCAGAAATAAATTACAAGTACTTAAAAATAGGTAGTTACTTTTCAATCACCATGTACATATATACATATACACTATATTGCCTTAAGTATTCGCACACCTGCCTTGACTCAGATATGAATTTAAGTGACATCCCATTCTTAATCCATAAGGTTTAAAATGAAACCGGTCCAACCTCTGCAGTTATAACAGTTGAAACCTTTCTTGGAAGGTTTTCCACAAGCTTGGAGTGTGTTTCTGGAAATGTATGACAATTTTTCCAAAAGCACATTTGTGAGGTTACACATTGATGTTGGACGAGAAGGCCTGGCTCTGAGTCTTTGCTCTAATTCATCCAAAAGTGTTCTATAGGGTTGAGGTCAGGATTGTACAAACCAGTCAAGTTCATCCACATCAAACTCTCTCATCCATGTTGTTATGAACCTTCATTTGTGCACTGATGCACAGTCATCTTGGAACAGGAAGTGGCCATCTCCAAACTGTTCTCACAAAGTTGAACATTTCCAAAATATTAGGAACTCTGAATGCTTCAGCATACCATGAGATTTTAGACAGTCAAACAGTTTGGGGATTACCCCTTCCTGCTCCAACATGTCTGTGCACCAGTGCACAGAGCAAGGTCCATAAAGACATGGATGAGACAATTTGAACTTGACTGGCCTGAACAGAGTCATGCCCTCAACCTGATAGAACGTCTTTGGGTTGATTTTGAGTGGACAGTGAGCCAGGCCTTCTCGTCCAACATCAGTGTGTGACCTCCCAAATATGCTCCTGGAAGAATGGGCAAAGATCTCATTTCCCGTAAACTCACTCCTAAACCTTGTTGAAAGCCTTCCCACAAAAGTGGAACCTCTTACAGCTGCAAAGGGTAGACCAACATATGGATTTAGAATGGGCGGCACAGTGGCCGACTGGTTAGAGCGTCAGCCTCACAGTTCTGAGGACCTGGGTTCAATCCCCGTCCCCGCCTGTGTGGAGTTTGCATGTTCTCCCCGTGCCTGCGTGGGTTTTCTACGGGCACTCCGGTTTCCTCCCACATCCCAAAAATATGCATTAATTGGAGACTCTAAATTACCCGTAGGCATGACTGTGAGTGCGAATGGTTGTTTGTTTCTATGTGCCCTGCGATTGGCTGGCAACCAGTTCAGGGTGTACCCCGCCTCCTGCCCGATGACAGCTGGAATAGGCTCCAGCACGCCCGCGACCCTAGTGAGGAGATGCGGCTCAGAAAATGGATGGATGGATGGATTTAGAATGAGATATCACTTAAAATCATGTGAGTGTAGGCAGGTGAGCGACTACTACAACATAGTGTATATGTGTATATACAGTTGTGTTCAAGATTATTTAACCCCCACTGGAGTAACTTTAGCAAGATTGACATTTATTTTTTTCTATCTTATTTACAGTATAATCAGATCAAAGAAGGACTTAACAAACAAAAAAATTTAACAAATTACATCAATATTTTTTGTAATATACCAACAAAAGACCTTTTAGTGATTTCCTCACTGAACAAAAATTATTCAACCCCTTAGTCACCTACAACACCCTTTGGCAATCATAAAGTCCTTCAGACGTGGAACATACAGTGGGTACGAAAGTATTCAGACCCCCTTAAACGTTTCACTCTCATTAATGTACACACAGCACCCCATATAAAAAACAGAATTGTTGAAATTTTTGCCGATTTATTAAAAAAGAAAAACTGAAATATCACATAGCCATAAGTATTCAGACCCTTTGTTCAGTATTTAGTAGAAGCACCCTTTTGAGCTAATACAGCCATGAGTCTTTTTGGGAATAATGCAACAAGTTTTTAACACCTGGATTTGGGAATCCTCTGCCATTCCTCCTTGCAGATCCTCTCCAGTTCTGTCAGGTTGGATGGTGAATGTTGGTGGACAGCCATTTTCAGGTCTCTCCAGAGATGCTCAATTGGGTTTAAGTCAGGGCTCTGGCTGGGCCATTCAAGAACAGTCACGGAGTTGTTCTGAAGCCACTCCTTCGTTATTTTAGCTGTGTGCTTAGGGTCATTGTCTTGTTGGAAGGTGAACCTTTGGCCCAGTCTGAGGTCCTGAGCACTCTGGAGAAGGTTTTCGTCCAGGATATCCCTGTAGTTGGCTGCATTAATCTTTCCTTTGATTGCAACCAGTCGTCCTGTCCCTGCAGCTAAAAAACACCCCACAGCATGATGCCGCCACCACCATGCTTCAATGTTGGGACTGTATTGGACAGGTGATGACCAGTGCCTGGTTTTCTCCACCATCTTGGCGTCCTTCAGGTGTTTTTTTTAGCAAACTCCATGAGGGCTTTCATGTGTCTTGCACTGAGGAGAGGCTTCAGTCAGGCCACTCTGCCATAAAGCCCTGACTGGTGGAGGGCTGCAGTGATGGTTGACTTTCTAGAACTTTCTCCCATTTCCCGACTGCATCTCTGAAGCTCAGCCACAGTAATCGTTGGGTTCTTCTTTACCTCTCTCACCAAGGCTCTTTTCCCCCGATTGCTCAGTTTGGACGGACGGTCAGCTATAGGAAGGGTTCTGGTTGTCCCAAACGTCTTCCATTTAAGGATTATGGTGGCCACTGTGCTCTTCGGAACCTTAAGTGCAGCAGAAATCTTTCTGTAACATTGGCCAGACCTGTGCCTTGCCACAATTCTGTCTCTGAGCTCTTCAGGTAGTTTCTTTGACCTCATGATTCTCATTTGCTCTGACATGCACTGTGAGCTGTAAGGTCTTATATAGACAGGTGTGTGGCATTCCTTATCAAGTCCAATAGGTATAATCAAACACAGATAGACTCCAAATGAAGGTGTCGAACCATCTCAAGGATGATCAGAAGAAATGGACAGCACCCAAGTTAAATATGAGTGTCACAGCAAAGGGTCTGAATACGTATGGCTCTGTGATATTTCAGTTTTTCTTTTTTAATAAATCTGCAAAAATGTCGACAATTCCATTTTTTTTGTCAATATGGGGTGCTGTGTGTAAATTTATGAGGGGAAAAAAATCACTTAAATTATTTTAGAAAATGGCGCAATATAACAAAGAGTGAAACATTTAAGGGGGTCTGAATACTTTCCGTACCCACTGTATAAGGAAACACACAGAGTCTTAACTCCAGGAAGAAAGCCATCTACAGGTATCTTAGCCCATTCCTCATAGGTAAAGTCCTACAGGTCATTGACATTCTTGGGCTTGTGTGCTGCAACTGGCTTCTTCAAGTCCCACCAGAGATTTTCAATGGGCCATTGCGATGGCCACTACAGAATCTTCCAGCCATGGTAGATTTGGAGGTATGCTTGGGCTCGTTGTCCTGTTGCAAGGTCCAACGTCTGCCGAGCTTCAGCTTTTTCACTGCCTGCACGACATTTACACCCAAGATCTCCTGTTAGACAATTGAATTCATGGTACCTTGCACACGCTGGAGAGTCCTTATACCTGAAGAAGCAAGCAGGGCATGACTGACCCCCCCCCCATTGACTTTTCTCCACCTTTCGCCTCAGGTACTGGACAGCCGTCGCCGAAAGCATCCTCTTTCTGTCGCACCCAGTTAGCGTTTCCACTGTGCCTTTAGTTTCAAACTTGCGAATTATGCTTCCAATTGTGTCTGCTGAAATGTTTGTCTTCGCTTTCTTTTTATATCCATAGCCTTGCTTATGAAGAGAAATTACTTCCTCTCTTGACTTTCTCCATTCCATGGACTTCACTAAATTGCAAAGACAACATTAACTGTCTGAAAGGAGCAGAATACCGCAGTCCTTTTAAATCTGCTTAAATGTTGCCCGTTATGGTTCTGTTCACATCTACAGGTGTTTTCAACACCTGATTGAAGACACCTGATTACACTCTGTTCTAAAGAGTGGTAATCCTTTCCGGGTTGAATAATTCTGTCAGAGAGAATGTATGTATATATACACAGTATGTGCATATATATGCATATATACCGTATATAAGTACCGTTGTCAGAAATTATTCAACCCCCACTGAAGTGTTTTAGCAAGTTTGACATTTATTTTTGATCTTGTTAATAATCAGATAAGGACTTGTAAAATAAACAACTTAACATTTTTTGTAACGCATCAACAAATGTCCTTTTTGTGATTTCCTCACCGACAAAATTATTCATTCAGATTTTCTTTTAGGGGTTGAATTCTTTAGAGCAGAATTTTCAATTAGGTGCTGAAAACACCTGTAGATGTGAACAGAACCATTAATGAGCAACAATTAAGCAGACTTTTAAGGACTGTGAATGTCTCCTCCTTTCAGACTGTTAATGGTGTCTTTTCAAAATGGTAAAGTATAGGCAATAGTCGAAATAGTCAAGAGAGGAGGTAATGTCTCTTCATAATCAAGAATATGAATATAAAAAGACAGCAAAGCATTTGAAGAGACACAATTGGAAGCATAATGTGCAAGTTTAAAGCTAAAGGCACAGTGGAAACGCCACTTGGGCACGGCAGATAGAGGATGCTGTCGGCAACTGCTGTCTCGTACCTGAAGTGAAAGGTGGAGAAAAATTTCCGGATGACAGATGAGGAACTGCGACAGAACTTGTCAGATGGAAACACTCAAGTTTCTGCCCAGACAATAAGGCGTACACTGCGAGATGAAGGCCTCTGTGCCACAACTCACAAGTGCACCCTCTGCCTACTCATAAGCACAAGAGGAGTCGACTCCAGTTTGCCAAAAACAACGTGGACAAACCACAAAGTTTTGGGGATACTATTATCTGGAGCGATGAGACAAAATTGGAACTCTTGTGGCCTATGGATCAACAAAATCTCTGGAAAAGGAAGATTGATGCATACAAAGAAGAAAATACCTTGCCTACTATGAAGCATGGCAGGGGGTCAGTCATGCTCTGGGGCTGTTTTGCTTTTTCAGGTACAGGGACCCTCCAGCATGTGCAAGGTACCATGAATTCAATTATCTACCAGGAGATCTTGCGTGTAAATGTCATGCAGGCAGTGACAAAGCTGAAGCTTGGGAGACGTTGGACCTTCCAACCGGACAACAATCCTAAGCATACCTCCAAATCTGCCATAGCAGACAAATGGCTGGAAGATTCTGAAGTGGTCATCGCAATTGCCTAATTTAAATCCCAGAAAATCTCTGGTGAGACTTGAAGAAGGCAGTTGCGCACACAAGCCCAAGAATGTCAATGAACTGGAGGCCTTTACCAATGAGGAATGGGCTAAGATACCTGTAGATTGGTACAAGAAACTTATGTCAAGCTATGTTTCACATCTGAAGGATGTTATTATTACCAAATGGTGTTGTACTGAGTACGTGACTAAGGGGTTGAATAATTTTGTCAGTAAGGAATACACAAAAAGGACATTTGTTGGTATATTACAAAAGTTTTTGTTATCATTTAAGTTTCATTTGTTTATTTTTTTTATTTAAGTCCTTATTTGATCTGATAATACACAAGATGACTGCAGTGGGGGTTGAATAATTTTGAACAGCATTGTATATTTTGGATTTTATGCAATTTTAGGCCATTAGGCCTAGCCCAGTGGTTCCCAAACTTTCTCTGCTTGGCCCCCCTTTGGTTCATAAGAAATGTTTGCCCCCCACACTGTCCCCCCAAAAAACATACATACACATTTTGTTTTCTGAGTCCATTGCAGTTTATTTTCACACACTGTACACATTCTATTACAACTGTAATTATTATGTGTGAAATAAACTGTAATTGACTAAATACAATGTAATTAATACAAACCTTAATGTTTTTTGAAAAAAATACAACTGCCATAAACTGCAGGTTGTAATTACTGGAACTGCTTTCAAGCACCTTAACAGTATAATTATGTTCAGTGTAACAGGTTATGTTTTTTTAATATTCAACATTGCTATTAATGTTTTCATTCATTCATTCGTCCCTCTGCAATTGCTCTGCGCCCCCCACTTTGGGAACCACTGGCCTAGCCCGACATTCTTGCTTGATTACATTAGTGAAACAAACAAAAAACAAAATTGAAGATAGAGACAAACCCAATAAAGGTGTATTGTGGGGGAGCCTGCTTTGACCTTCCCAGGATACGAATATCACAGATGGCCGCCTCTGTAGAGTCTCGTGGAATAAACTTGATACAGAGCCGCCTCTTCCTGAATGCCTGTTCCTCTACACAACAAAACAACAAAACAAAAGAGAGTCACGGACCATGTTGATTTTAATGTTATCTGACATACAAAAAAAGATACTGACACGTCTATTCTTAACTACTTGTTAAGCAACTCTAAGCAACTTGACTTATAAATCAGAACTTGCTGTGACAAATACCAGTTTCATCATTGGCCCTTGCCTGTTTCCCAAACTTTAATGAGTTCTTTGATTTTCAACAGCCACAAATAGAAAGGCAAAGCAGGTAGTTCTCAAGGGACCCAAGAAGTTTGCTCGCAGAACCCGTGTGGTGTTAGGGGTCAGAGTTATCGCTTCTGTCAATTCAGTTAACCTGCAAGTTATACAAATACATTAAAATGGATAATTGATAACAGCTATTAGAGCAGCTATCAATGATCCAACTCGGTTGCTGGCTGAAGAATTCAATATCAAGGAATTCCTCAATTACCAGTAAATTGTTTTTGATCATCATACATTGATGACACCCTTTTTTATTTTGTTTAATAAAAACCCTTTTTTTATCACAACCCTCCTAAGGCACATCATGGGTAAAAAATTACCCAGATCCATTATGAGCCAGTGTTTCTTACAGTATATATCCTTCCCATAATTGTATTTTATCATTTACTCTTCCAAATATGCATGTAATATTTTGAAATCAAAATGTCTTCTTTTGCTTTCACACTTAGAACAACCACAGGTTTATATATTTATACATTAAGTTTACGCACATGGACAGGACAACATAGCTCTGGATTGCACATCTAATACATTTTTTAAAATTGCTTTAATGTTATCTTGGAAAATTTTTGATTGTGAATGATAACTGTACAGAATTTTTATTATGTTTAGTTTAACTTGAAAGTGAGTGGTAAGTACTGTAGATTAACACAAACTGAGTTCATATTAGCTAGCTAACGGTTAACTTAAGAGGGTAAGAGGTGGGGTACACCATAGAAATCAGAAAATATTTTGGCACAACAAAGTATGTTAGGAAACATTGGAATAATGATCTGTGGTAATCAAAAATAAGATACTTAAAGAATAGCTGGGAGTATTAAATCATGGTAGGGCTGCATGATTGTGGCCAAAATAATGATCACGATTATTTTTGTCAATATTGTAATTGCGATTATTAATCACGATTATTCCTCGTTACGGGAAAAAAAACCTTTATTTTTATTGCAATCGTGAAAGACCAAATTTGTATTGTACTCTGATCCAGGCATTACATGTTGCCTGTCTCAGACGTGTCTGTCCCACACCGCCCACATTTAAAACAAAAAATAACTTTATTGGCGGTCAGATATTTACAGTACTACATCAAAAAACGCAACATGGTGAAAAATAAATTAGCTTTTGGATTCAAATATACTGTACAAGATGCCGACGCAGATAAATGTCTTTTGCGGAGCCAATCAACAAATTATGAAATTAAAGCCGATCAGCATAAAATGCTAATTATCAGCCGGTACCGATCAGATCAGTATAAAGTCTATTCACAGGACCCCTGCTAGACCCCCTGCAGTTTGCCTACCAAGCAAACAGGTCTGTGGATGACGCAGTCAAGATGGGACTGCACTTCATCCTAGAACACCTCGACGGTGCGAGGACCTATGCGAGGATCTTGTTCGTGGACTTCAGCTCTGCGATCAACGCCATCATCCCCGAACTCCTCTCCTCCAAGCTTCTCCAGCTCAGCGTCTTAACTGCCACCTGTCAGTGGATTTATAGCTTCCTGATGGCCAGGACACAGAATGTGAGGCTGGAGGACACCACCTCATTCACACACACTACCAGCACTGGGGTGCCCCAAGGATGTGTCCTCTCTCCGCTGCTCTTCTCTCTCTACACGAACGACTGCACCTCAATGGACCCAGCTATCAAAACTCCTGAAGTTTGCAGACGACACCACAGTCATCGGCCTCACCAAAGACGGCGACAAGTCTGCATATCGATAGGAAGTGGACCGGCCGACACAACATGGAGCTGAATACGCTTAAGACTGTATAAATGATCGTGGACTTCAGGAGGCATTCTTCGCCACAGCTGCTCCTCATGCTGTCCAACTGCCCTGTGTCAACCGTCGAGACCTTCGAGTTCCTACGAATTACAGTCTCTCAGGACCTGAAGTGAGAGACCAACATCAACTCAATCCTCAAAAAGGCCCAGCAGAGGATGTACTTCCTGCGGCTTTTGAGGAAGCATGGCCTGCCACAGGAGCTGTTGAGGCAGTTCTACACAACAGACATCGAATCAGTCCTGTGTTCATTCATCACAGTCTGGTTTGGTGGTGCCACATAAAAGGACGCACTCTGACTGTAATGGACAATCAAAACTTCTGAAAACTTTTTTGGTACCCCTCAACCCACCCTTGTGAACTTGCACGCTGCCAGAACTAAGACCAGAGCATGCAAAATCTTCTTGGACCCTCCACATCCTGGTCACCACCTCTTCCAGCTCCTTCCCTGAGTTAGGCGCTATCGAACAATGCAACCTAAAACTAGCAGACATTCCAACAGCTTCTTCCCTCTTGCTATTAAATTTTTAAACAGTTAACTGACAATTCCATTGCCAAGTGTGTCTTGAGATTGTTGCCACAGCTCAAGATTATTCGTGTACTCACTGTCGTAGTCTCGCCACTCTGCACTATTTGCATATCTGTTGTTGATACTGGCCTCTCATGTGGTTGTGAAGTATCTGCACCATTTGCACAATTGACAGTGTTCCAGATTATCACACTACAAGTCATTTTAAACTGCTTACATTTCTTGAAGTCTCTGCACCATTTGCACAATGGTCACTGTACCAGATTATTGCTCTATTAGTCATTTCAAACTGCTCTACATTGCTAGAGGACTCTGCATCATTTGCACAATAGTCCAAACAAAGAAAAAAATAAGTTTTGGCACTACCACATTACCGCTAACCTTTCATTGCCTCTTCTGGCTCTCTTATTTTATTTTTTCTCGTGTCCTGCTCCTCTGTTGTCCTGGCTGGCTAATCTCGCCAGTCACGGGGGTGGCCTCGGCCAACATAAAACCCCCGTAACCACTATGGTTACAAAAATATTTCTGCTGCACTTAAGGTTCCTAACAGAACAGTGGCCTCCATAATCCTTAAATGGAAGATGTTTGGGACAACCAGAACAATTCCTAGCGCTGGCCATCCGGCCAAATTGAGCAATCGGGGAGAAGAGCCTTGGTGAGAGAGGTAAAGAAGAACCCAAAGATCACAGTGAATGAGCTCCAGAGATGCAGTCGAAAGATGGGAGAAAGTTCTAAAAAGTCAACCAGCACTGCAGCCCTCCACCACTCAGGGCTTTATGGCAGAGTGGCCCGACGGAAGCCTGTCCTCAGTGCAAGACACACGAAAGTCCGCATGAAGCCTGCTAAAAAACACCTGAAGGACTCCAAGATGGTGAGAAATAAGATTCTCTGCTCTGATGAGACCAAGATAGAACTTTTTGGCACTAATTCTAAGCGGTATGTATGGAGAAACCTAGGCACTACTCATCACCTGTCCAATACAGTCCCAACAGTGAAGCATGGTGGTGGCAGCATCATGCTGTGGGGATGTTTTGCAGCTGCAGGGACACGACGCCTGGTTGCAATCGAAGGAAAGATGAATGCGGCCAAGTACAGGGATATCCTGGACGAAAACCTTCTTCAGAGTGCTCAGGATCTCAGACGGGGCTATGGTTCACCTTCCAACAAGACAATGACCCTAAGCAAACAGCTAAAATAACGAAGGAGTAGCTTCAGAACAACTCCGTGGCTGTTCTTGAATGGCCCAGCCAGAGCCCTGACTTAAACCCAATTGAGCATCTCTGGAAAGACCTTTAAAATGGCTTTCCATCAACATTCACCATCCAACCTGACAGAACTGGAGATGATCTGCAAGGAGGAATGGGAGAGGATCTCCAAATCCAGGTGTAAAAAATTTGTTGCATCATTCCCAAAAAGACTCATGGCTGTATTAGCTCAAAAGGGTGCTTCTACTAAATACTGAGCAAAATGTCTGAATACTTATTGCTGTGTGATATTTCAGCTTTTCTTTTTTAATAAATCTGCAAAAATTTCAACAATTCTGTCTTTTATATGGGGTGCTGTATGTACATTAATGAGGGGGGGGGGGGGGGGGAATTTAGCAAACGGCTGCAATATAACAAAGAGTGAAAAATTTAAGTGAGTCTGAATACTTTCGTACTCACTGTAGATCCCTTGTAGATGTCATTAAATATTCTATAAAATTCCACTGTGTTTTGAGTTTAATAGTGAAGTCTCTAATCTCGGACTCGTATTTAATAAAATGTAGCAAACTTTCGATTATGAGACATAAAAGGTTTGTCGTCGCTTTTCCTCAATTTTTTTGTCGTCTAAAAAGTGACGTGGTGCCCTTTACAAGAAAAAATTAGTTTAATTTTAACGTTAAAAACGTAAATCGGACTAACCTCCTTCAGATTACATCTGACATGTTGGTGAAGGTAATAGGGGTGATGAATAAGTGATGGGTAAGTACGGCATCCAGGAAAGGAACTTGGAGGGACAGATGGTGGTAGACTTTGCAACAAGGCTGCAAATGGGTGTAGTGAACACTTTTTTCTAGAAGAGGCACGAACATAGGTTGACCTACAAGAGCGGAGGTAGAAGCACGCAGGTGCATTACATCTTGTGCAGACGATGTAATCTGAAGGAGGTTACCAACTGTAAGGTAGTGGTAGGGGAGAGTGTGGCTAAACAGCATAGGATGGTGGTGTGTAAGATGACTCTGGTGGTGGGGAGGAAGATTAGGAAGACAAAGGCAGAGAAGAGAACCATGTGGTGGAAGCTGAGACAGGACGAGTGTTGTGCAGCTTTTGGGGAAGACGTGAGACAGGCTCGTCGGTGGACGGGAGGAGCTTCCACAAGACTGGACCACTGCAGCCAAGGTGATCAGAGAGGCAGGCAGGAGAGTACTTGGTGCATCTTCTGGCAGGAAAGGAGGGAAGGAGACTTGGTGGTGGAACCTCACAGTACAGGAAATCATACAAGGAAAAAGATTAGCTAAGAAGAAGTGGGACACCGAGAGGACCGAGGAGAGGTGAAAGGAATACATAGAGATGCGACACAGGGCAAAGGTAGAGGTGGCAAAGGCCAAACAACAGGCATATGATGACATGTATGGCAGGTTGGACACTAAAGAAGGAGAAAAGGATCTATACAGGCTGGCCAGACAGAGGGATAGAGATGGGAAGGATGTGCAGCAGGTTAGGGTGATTAAGGATAGAGACTGAAATATGTTGACTGGTGCCAGCAGTGTGCTAGATAGATGGAAAGAATACTTTGAGGTGTTGATGAATGAGGAAAATGAGAGAGAAGGGAGTAGAAGAGGCAAGTGTGGTGGACCAGGAAGTGGCAATGATTAGTAAGGGGGAAGTTAGAAAGGCATTAAAGAGGATGAAAAATGGAAAGGCAGTTGGTCCTGATGACATTCCTGTGGAGGTATGGAAGCATCTAGGAGAGGTGGCTGTGGAGTTTTTGACCAGCTTCTAGTGCGTGAGAAGATGCCTGAAGAAGGGAGGAAAAGTGTACCGGTGCCCATTTTTAAGAACAAAGGTGATGTGCAGTGCTGTGGGAACTATAGAGGAATAAAGTTGATGAGCCACACAATGAAGTTATGGGAAAGATTAGTGGAGGCAAGAGTCAGGACAGAAGTGAGTATTTGCAAGCAACAGTATGGTTTCATGCCTAGAAAGAGTACCACAGATGCATTACTTGCCTTGAGGATGTTGATGGAAAAGTACAGTACAGAGAAGGTCAGAATGAGCTACATTGTGTCTTTGTAGATCTAGAGAAAGCCTATGACAGAGTACCCAGAGAAGAACTGTGGTACTGCATGCGGAAGTCTGGAGTGGCAGAGAAGTATCTTAGAATAATACAGGACATGTACGAGAGCAGCATAACAGCGGTGAGGTGTGCTGTAGGTGTGACAGACGAATTTAAGGTGGACGTGGGACAGCATTAGGGATCAGCCCTGAGCCCCTTCCTTTTTGCAGTGATGATGGATAGGTTGACAGATGAGGCTAGACTGGAATCCCCGTGGACCATGATGTTTGCAGATGACATTGTGATCTGCAGTGAAAGCAGGGAGCAGCTGAAGGAACAGTTAGAAAGAAGGAGGCATGCCCTGGAAAGAAGAGGAATGAAGATGAGCCGAAGTAAGACAGAATATATGTGCATGAATGAGAGGGGTGGTGGGGGAAGAGTGAGGCTACAGGGAGAAGAGATACCAAGGGTGGAGGACTTTAAATACTTGGGGTCAACCGTCCAGAGCAATGGGGAGTGTGGTCAGGAAGTGAAGAAACGGGTCCAAGCAGGTTGAAACGGGTGGAGGAATCAGAATCAGAATCATCTTTATTTGCCAAGTATGTCCAAAACACACAAGGAATTTGTCTCCGGTAGTTGGAGCCGCTCTAGTACAACAGACAGTCAATTTACAGAACACTTTGGGGACATGAAGACATTGACAAAAAGCAATTGTGCAAAAAGATGCAGAGTCCTCTAGCACTTAAAGCAGTTCGAACGACTAATATTGCAATAGTCCGGTGCAATGACCATTGTGCAAAGGGCGCTGAGACTTCAAGGAGTGTATGCGGTTTAAAGTGACGAGTAGTGCGATAATCTGGGACAATGTTGGTTGTGCAAATGTTACAGATACTCCTCAATCAGTGTGCAAATGGAGCAGATGCTACTCTGGCATGAGTGGCCAGTATATGCAAATAGTGCAGCATGGCGAGACAACTACAGTGAGTGCACGAGTAATACATAATTGGCCCCACAGAAATGTGACAACGAACTCAAGTCAAAAAATTGCCAGCTTGTTGTAATGGAATTATAGGTTAGGTGTTTAAGAGGTTGATAGCAAGAGGGAAGAAGCTGTTGGAATGTCTACTAGTTCTAGTTTGCGTTGATCGGTAGCGCCTACCTGAGGGAAGGAGCCGGAAGAGCCGGTGACCGGGGTGCAGACGGTCCGAGAGGATTTTGCACGCCCTTGTCTTAGTTCTGGCAGCGTGCAAGTCCTCAATGGTGGGTAGGGGGGTACCGACAATCCTTTCAGCAGTTTTGATTGTCCGTTGCAGTCGGAGTTTGTCCTTTTTTGTAGCAGCACCAAACCAGACTGTGATGGAAGAACACAGGACTGATTCGATGACCGCTGTGTAGAACTGTCTCAGCAGCTCCGGTGGCAGGCCGTGCTTTCTCAGAAGCCGCAGGAAGTACATCCTCTGCTGGGCCTTTTTGAGGACGGAGTTGATGTTATTCGCCCACTTCAGGTCCTGAGAGATTGTAATTCCCAGGAATTGAAGGTCTCGACGGTTGACACAAGGCAGCTGGACAACGTGAGGGGCAGCTGTGGCGAAGGATGCCTCCTGAAGTCCACGATCATCTCTACCGTCTTGAGCGTGTTCAGCTCCAGGTTGTGTCGGCCGCACCACAGCTCCAGCCGCTCCGCTTCCTGTCGATATGCAGACTCGTTACCGTCCTTGATGAGGCCGATGACAGTGGTGTCATCTGCAAACTTCAGGAGCTTGACAGTCGGGCTCGCTGAGGTGCAGCCGTTCGTGTAGAGAGAGAAGAGCAGCGGAGAGAGGACACAACCTTGGGGTGCCCCAGTGCTGATGCTGCGTGTGGATGAGGTGGCCTCCCCCAGCCTGACCTGCTGTGTCCTGCCCGTCAGAAAGCTGTAAATCCACTGGCAGATGGCAGGTGAGACGCTGAGCTGGAGAAGCTTGGTTGAAAGGAGTTCAGGGATGATGGTGTCGAACGCTGAGCTGAAGTCCACGAACAGGATCCTCGCGTAGGTCCCTGCACTGTCGAGGTGTTCTAGGATGAAGTGCAGTCCCATGTTGACTGCATCATCCGCAGACCTGTTCGCTTGGTAGGCAAACTGCAGGGGGTCCAGCAGGGGACCTGTGACACTCTTGAGGTGGTCCAGCACGAGACGTTCAAAGGACTTCATGACCACAGATGTCAAAGCGACAGGCCTGTAGTCATTCAGACCAGAGATTGCAGGTTTCTTGGGGACTGGAATGATGGTGGAGCGTTTGAAACAGGATGGAACTTCGCACATTTCCAAAGCTCTGTTAAAGATCTGAGTGAAGACTGGAGCGAGCTGGTCCGCGCAGACTTTGAGGCAGGATGGGGACACATGGTCCGGTCCTGTCGCTTTGTTAATCTTCTGTTGTTTGAAGATGCGTCTCACATCCTGTTCATGGATGGTTAACGCAGAAGTCAGAGGTGTGGTTGTGGTCGCGGGTGCGGCCGGGTGGGTGTGTGGAGTGAAACTGTCCTTTTCAAATCTGCAATAGAAGGTATTCAAGTCGTTGGCTAGTGTGCTATTGTTCTCAGCTTGGGGGGATCGCCGCTTGTAATTAGTCAGCGATTGGAATGCACGCCAGACTGATTTTGAGTCGTTCGCGCTAAACTGTTTTTCCAACTTTGCTGCATAGATCCTCTTTGCAATGTTAATTTCTTTAGTAAGATGGTTTCTAGCTCGATTATACAGGGCCCTGTCCCCGCTCTGATATGCATCTTCCTTAGCTTGGCGAAGCTGCTTAAGTTTAGCAGTGAACCACGGCTTGTTGTTGTTGAATGTCCGAAATGATTTTGTTGGTACACAAACCTCTTCACAGAAACTGATATAGGATGTGACAGTGTCCGTATATTCATCCAGGCTGCCAGCTGAATTTTCAAAGACACTCCAGTCTGTGCAGTCTAAACAGCTTTGAAGTTCCATCTTTGCTTCATTGGTCCACTTTTTGACTGTTTTCACCGTAGGCTTCGCACATTTAAGTTCTAGCTTGTACGTCGGTATTAAGTGAATTAAGCAGTGATCAGACGAGCCCAGGGCTGCATGAGGTATAGCACGGTATGCGTTTTCTACCGTAGTGTAGCAGTGGTCTAAAGTATTATTTTCTCTGGTAGGACAGTCGATGTGCTGCTTGTATTTAGGGAGTTCGTGGTTGAGTTTAGCTTTGTTAAAGTCCCCGAGAATAATGAGGGGTGAGTCAGGGTGGTTTTTTTTCAATTTCGTTGACTTGTACGGCGAGCGTTAGCAATGCGGCGTTCTTGTTAGCTTGCGGTGTAATATAGACTCCAGCCAGTATAAACGATGCAAACTCACGTGGCGAGTAAAATGGTTTACAGTTCAAAAACAGCGACTCCAAATGCGGGCTGCAGTGTGTGCTGAGCACCGTGACGTCCGTACACCATTTTTCGTTTATATGGAGGCATATCCTGCCGCCCTTCGTTTTCCCCGATGATTCCATGTCGCGGTCCGCTCGATGAATGTTGAAGCCGGGAAGCATGACGGCGCCATCGGGTACAGCGTCGCAAAGCCAGGTCTCCGTGAAGCACATGGCCGCGGAACGTCCGAAGTCTTTAACAGAAGATGAAGCTCGTCCATTTTGTTGGGTAGGGAGCGTACATTCGCGAGGTGGATCGACGGGAACGCCGATCTGTGTCCTCTCTTGCGGAGTTTCACCTGAATGCCGGCTCGTTTTCCTCTGTGGCGCCGCTTCCGCATCCATGCGCCGAAAACCGCGGACGCCGCTCCGGTGAGTAACTCGGGGAAAAAACTGAGCGAATTTTCGAAAGTTGGTGACAGAAAGTCCGGAGTAGCCTCCTTGATGGTTAGCAGGTCTTCCCTTGTGTAAGTGAGTCGTGTAAGGTCTCCAAAGACGGACGAAAAACACAAAAACAAAGACAATACTAGAGAGCGCGTTACCGAGGCGACCATACTGGTAGGCGCCATCTTGATCATATGAAGGTGTCAGGTGTGTTATGTAACAGAAGAGTCTCTGCTAGGACGAAGGGCAAAGTTTATAAAACAGTGGTGAGGCCAGCCATGATGTACAGATTAGAGACAGTGGCACTTAAGAGAGAACAGGAAGCAGAGTTGGAGGTGGTGGAAATGAAGATGTTGAGGTTCGCTCTCGGAGGGACCAGGTTGGATAAAATTAGAAATGAGCTAATCAGAGGGACAGCCAAGGTTCTATGTTTTGGAGACAAAGTTAGAGAGAGCAGAATTCGATGGTTTGGACACGTCCAGAGGAGAAATAGTGAGTATATTGGTAGAAGGATGATGAAGATGGAGCTGCCAGGCAGGAGAGCTCGAGGAAGACCAAAGAGAAGGTTGATGGAAGTCGTGAGGGAAGACATGATGGAAGTTGGTGTTCAAGAGGAGGATGCAGGAGATAGGCTTACATGGAAAGCCTTACATGGAAAAGGATGACGCGCTGTGGCGACCCCTAACGGGACAAGCCGAAAGGAAAAGAAGAAGAATCGGGTCAAGACACAGTTATCAGTTCACAGAGAGCACATGGCAGATGTAACAGCTGGTAAGGGGATCACCGGGAGGGCATGAGGTCGTTGCTTAGATACCACTACATTTGAAGTAAGACCAACAAGTTCATTGGGAAGGCATGAGCTCATCACTGAGATAATACAACAATAGAATTGTGACCTGTCACTGGCGGGGCCTCAGAGCGGGCTGCTGCAGCTGGAAGACCAAAGCGGATGTGTATGACTCATTTGCAACTTTTTGTGTGATAAGGCCTGCTTGTGAAAATAAACAAAAATAATTAAAAAAAAATAATAATAATAATAACAAATAAATAAATAAACATAGGCTTGATAAGTGGATGTGATCTGCCTAGCTTCTCAGCCCCAAAAGGATGAGGTCATCCTCATCCTTTTGGTCATCCTCATCCTTTTTGTCATCCTCATCCTTTTGACTCAAGTAGAGTATATAAGATCCTTTATTCCAACCGCTTTTTCGTGTATCATTTGTTTGTCTGAAGCTTCGAATAAACAACTTGTGACTGGCTCAGTTTATGTCTTCTGATTTTTTTACCTGGTCATTCAAAAACTAAGAAATATTTGTTATCAAGAATACTTAGCCTGCAAACCACTTCTGCTTGTTAGAGGAAACTGACGAAGATGTTGCACACCAGGGATAGGGCTGAGGGCCCTCACACCTGCTAGCCTAACTAAGGGGCACCACCTGATCCAGAGGCGACAAATCAAGACACTACATTTGGCGAGCCTATCCAGGAGAATGATAAGGCCTGGTGGGGCGATCTGACTGTGATCAGTGTGTACTCAGACCCAAACTAAGGCCACCAAGGTAAGCAAACCTTTACTTCTGCATAGTTTTATGGTCTCTGAGTGCCCATGAGATCTCACCCGGATTGGGGTTTTCCGCCAAGAGAGGCCTAACCTCTAAAACAACCTAGATTTAGAAAAAAATCTAAACATTTTTAGCAAACACGAAGGACTCAGCGGAGCTGATCACAACTGCATGTTTGTGTATCCTATACTTTTTATGTAACCATTTTATGTAATCATTGTTAAAAGTGACTAAAGGAAGATCGGTTTATTTGTTTGTGTTTGTGGTATTTTGTTAGAAAGAGGACCTGGATGTGTCCTGCTTAAATCAAACGGACTGAAGAAAGATCTCTTTGAATATTGTTAAGGTGGCTGAAGGAAGTCCACGAAATGGTATTTTGTTCTGGCCAGACTGAAGTGGCTGAAGGGAGCGCAGTAGAGGTCTAGTTGAACTTTTGTGCGTGCAAAATTCCTGTCAAGGGTGACAGGTGCTAGCTGTTTGTGTACAGCGTGAGGCCAGGCGCTAAAACAGCTCTGTAGGGCGTCGGGCGAGGCGCTAACAACTGTGTCTAAAGTGTATATAGAATTGCATTATTTGTTTGTTTTGTGCTCATAGGGTAGTATATGTTTCCGGAAAGCAAAATTGTAAATAAGCTGATATACTGCTGTATTAATTTGTATTGGGTGTGAGGGAGGAGAATAGAGATTTATTGGTATGAAGATTTAAGTTAATTAATAAGGAGTTGTGAGTTGTATAATTAAATTGGAAGGATAAGCAGTTGTGAGTTGTGTGATTAAATTGGAGGATAAGGAGTTGTGAGTCATATTATTAAACTAGAAAATAAGGAATTGTTGTTTAGAGAATAAATATAAAATAATATAGTATCTTATAAAATAATATGGTATGGTACTGTATAGTATGGTATTGGTATACATAATAATATAAGTAAAGTTGTGGTAATAGAATGGTGCGGTGCAAAAATGTACATGCTCGTCTCTTTTGTTGCAGTAATAACTACAATTAAAAAAAGAGACTAAGGAGTTCTGCGCATATATTGTACATCGAACCTTGAACATAAAATATTAAGAAAAAAAACACTTAAATAACGCTGTGATTAGGCCCAATAACAAATGCTCGGTACCAGAGAGAGCAATTCTATCGGCTTGCTTGAAGTCTCTGGGCTAAATTGGAGACTAATTTCGGATATTTTTTGAGAAAGCAGGCATTAAATTTCTAGTATAGCAAGTCGGATTAAATAATTCTAGTACATTAAGAATAAAAAGAAAGAAAAACCTAAAAAAATAGGGATAAATTACCGTAATTTCTCGTGTGTAATGCGCATTTTCTTCCCCCCCAAAAAATTTCAAAAATCAATGGTGCGCATTATACATAGGTATAGGGGGAAATGGGGGGGGGGGGGGGGAACTTTCCCATTTTATAATTGTATAGCGCAATCTAGAGGTTATGAAAAAGCGGTAGACGTCCATTTCAATATGCCACCACGACCTAGAGGTTATGAGAAAGGTGCACACTTTCATTCTAATATGCCAGCACCACCTAGAGGTTATGAAAACGGTGTAGCCTACACTTTCATTCCAATATGACAGGGGTACGTATGACTCCATATGTACAGTTGTGCTCCTAAGTTTACATACCCTGGCAGAATTTGTGAAATATTGTTTGTTGTTTTTTTTTTTAATACGACTGATGACTGAACAACCATCAATTTCTTTATGGTTATGTTTTGTTTGATAATAATGCTTTTCTGAGATGCTTGACGGTTTAATTTGAATCCTTTTAAAATAAAACTAAATGTGTTTCGCCTCGCCCTTCATGTTTTCTTTAAAGAGTTGTACCCATCTTACAAATTCTGCCCGGGTAATCAAACATATGAGCACAACTGTGTGTTTTCTCATTTACTAAATAAAAGTAGGGCAGTGAATTTCAAAAGAAGAGCAAGAAAATAAAAAGAAAGTATGTGTTCAAATAAAGTGCTTAACTTCAGAATAATTATTTCAAAAAATAACAAAATACAGATAATACTTCATGTTTTGATCATATGGGTAGAAGCGAAAGCATGCATTGTAAAAATGCATTATATATAGGTAGAAGGGTTTTCCAGAATTTTGAGGTCAACTTTGCTTGAATTTACGGTCGTGAGTAAAAGTGGCAACAATATTAGTGCCTAATCATTTTGGGGAAACTACTCGCGTCACACAAAATCCCAACTTTGCCTTCTCTCGCTCTGACTCAACGCATTTCCATTTTCGTATGCCTAATTGTCTTTCTTTCTTTTACCATGAGCGTTAGTTTCTCTTTTTGTAGTTTGTAGTTGTACCTGTGCGTTGCTTAGATGTCATTAAATATACCATAAAATTCCACTTTGGTTGTCTTTTGTGTGTGTTCTGAGTTAAAGTAAACCTCTGTGATCTAGGACTCAAAATTTCCTCGTGTAGCAACCTTCAGAATACGAGACTGATAAAAAGGTTTCTCCTAGGTTCAAGACCCCGACCGGACCATCCACCAACATCTCCCAGGCTCACGGCTGTGGTGTCCTTGAGCAAGACACCGATACCCCAAACTTCTCCCCGGTCGCTTAAGTTGGCCCCTGCTCCAGTGTGTTCCACTAACAAGTGTGCGTGTTCACTGTGATCGGTAAAATGCAGAGAACAAATTTTGTGTGTATGCATGCTTGTTCATAAAGATTTTTCTTCTTCTAAGGGGTGAAACAAGGGCTAAAGGGTATAATCAATCAGGTTTGGCCCTAATAAGATTAGCTTTCACTGTTAGGCTCCAGATACCCAACTATACATGCCTTGAAAACTAAGTAACCCATGTGATTGCTGTAATCTGGAGGCGTGGCTTGTTGACATTAAGCCATGGATTTCCTTTTTGCTTCTTAACCTTAACCTGACCCTTGATTATTGACCCTGCTAGACACAGGCACTTGTTTCCTGATTTATCTCACACGGACGCTAATTGAATTACCAGCCATTCCGAAGGAGCTCATCAAAGCGGAGACTAGGAATCCTGACTCCTCACCCGAACTTTAAATCAATGAGCAGCTACCCCAGAAACCAGCACACCCAGGCATCTGAAGACCCCTATGTGCAGGGCTCAAGATACCGACCCAAAAAGCAAGAAAATCCACTGGTCGCGCATGCCAAGATAGAAGTTCAAAAGACCATTTGTCCTTTGAAATGCAACTCATTAAGACATCTGGGACAATGGATGGGACACGAGGGACACGCAGAGGCGGTGGACAGCTACTGCAACTCCGGAGGGCAATCTTCACCGGATTTTAATGTAGTATGATATTTTAAGAACTTTGCACGAAGACTCCAGGTGTTTAACATCACAACAGCACCACGAGTGATTGTATTTCTGCAAATGTGAATGTTTGTCAAATCTATTTGTCAATTGAATCGGAGAAGACGTTTTACCCCACACAACACTACTGCCACATTGCAAATATTACAGTGTTCTCAACAACCACATACAATTGAAACATTCATTACAGGGATTAAAGATGCTGTGCACATGACAATGTAGAGCTGGAAACTGGTCTCATTATCTCATTATCTGTCCAAAAATTCATATTTTATCCCACTGGTTTTAAACCGGTGGACGACTGGTTAGAGCGTCTGCCTCACAGTTCTGAGGTCTGGGGTTCAATCCCCGGCATCGCCTGTGTGGAGTTTGCATGTTCTCCCCGTGCCTGTGTGGGTTTTCTCCGGGCACTCCGGTTTCCTCCCACATCCCAAAAACATGCATGGTAGGTTGATTGATAACTCTAAATTACCTGTAGGACTGAATGTGAGTGTGAATGGTTGTTTGTTTATGTGTGCCCTGCGATTGGCTGGCAACCAGTCCAGGGTGTACCCCTCCTCCTGCCCGAAGATAGCTGGGATAGGCTCCAGCACTCCCGCGACCCTAGTGAGGAGAAGCGGCTCAGAAAATACATGGATGGATGGTTTTAAACCACAAAATAATCCTAGGATGGAAAAGTAACATTAAGAGGAGGTCTATCTCCCTTTTGGCCCCAAGAGGGGGGAACGGACCACCCCCTTTTTCAGCTGGGCATAAAAGCTTGCGCTTGTATCACGTTGAGGCATGAAAGCTTGCGCTCGTTCGACTACCTTGCCGAAGACTGGCTCAGCCAGGAAGCCCCACCTCTCACCACGAGGTGGCGAGGACACATCGGACATTTCCCCGCCGTAGGGCACCCTGCCAGCACCCCGAGCTACCCTTTTGGGTGCCTGGGCAGCTAACAGCTAAGCCCCGTTGGGAAGGAAACGGGCAGCGCTTGTCTGCTCCGAGTATCTTGCGAACAGCGACACCCGGGCTTCGGCCGCCCTGCCTTGAAGTTCTTTTTCTTGCTTTTTCCTTCCTCCTATTTCCGCCAAATCCACCTGTTTCCTGTGTGGACCGGACCGGCCAAACATTCAGGAGATCGACCCGCCTGCCTAAATTGTGTTCCTCGCAACGTAAATCCAACTTGCGGTCTACTAAAGTACAGATTGGTGCATATTTCGGTTTTAATTAATGAGAATAGGAATTCCCGGCTCTATGCATTGTCAGCACATGGTCATTACACCCTAACATCACAAGTTCAATCTCCTTTACCAATGGTTATCTGTCCTTTGGTTTGCTTTTGCCTACATTGTTCCCCTGTAGACTCCCCTGTTAGATTTAATTAAATGTTATATAAAACAATTCACTATCTGAGTCATTTGTGTGTGTTTGGGTTCGACAAAAGACCTCTGGTTATCGAGAAATCGTTTAATTCCTGTAGCAACCTTCAGCTTCCAAGACATAGAGGTTTTCGTCACTTTATTTTACAAAGTTTTACACATCTAAAAAGAGACATGGTGCCCCTTTTACGAGATGTTTTGATTGTAACGTTTAAACTTAAAATCACGCCAAACCGGAAGTAACGCAGGCGTCGCTTAAGGCTTATTCTTTTCTCCTAAATTAATAAAATTTTTATCGAAACGAAAATACCCTACAACGCGGATATGACACTGTTCCAAATTATTACGCAAATTATATTTTATTATATATTTATATTTATTTTTTATATATCTTTTTTAAAAATATTTTTAACGTGGGTCCCCCTTCCCATGGGGTTCGGGTGCAGTGTGAGCTGGGCGGTGGCAGAAAGCGGGGAACTTGGCAATCCGATTGCCGGCTACAGAATGGAATGTCACCTGTCTGGGAGGGATACAGCCTGAGCTGATGTGTGAGGTTGAGAAGTTTCGACTAGATGTAGTCGGGTTCGCCTCCACACACGGCTTGGGCTCTGGTACCAGTCCTCTTGAGAGGGGTTGGACTCTTTTCCACTCTGGAGTTGCCCATGGTGAGAGGTGTGGGTATAATTATTGCCCCCCGGCTCGGCGCCTGTATGTTGGGGTTCACACCGGTGGACAAGAGGGTAGCCTCCCTCCGCCTTCGGGTAGGGGGATGGGTCCTGACTGTTGTTTGTTCCTATGCACCAAAAAGCAGCTGAGAGTACCCACCCTTATTGGAGTTCTTGGAGGGGGTGCTGGAGAGCGTTCCCGCTGGGGACTCTATTGTTCTGCTGGGGAACTTCAATGCTCACATGGGCAATAACAGTGAGACCTGGAAGGGCGGGATTGAGAGGAACGCCCCACCCGACCAGAACCAGAGTGGTGTTTTGTTATTGGACTTCTGTGCTCAAGGCTCTGGATGTTGTAGGGCTGTCCTGGTTAACACGCCTCTGCAACATCGCATGGACATCAGGGACAGTGCCTCTGGATTGGCAGACTGGGGTGGTGGTCCCCCTTTTTAAGAAGGGGGGTGTGTTCCAACTACAGGGGGATCACACTCCTCAGCCTCCCTGGTAAGGTCTATTCAGGGGTGCTGGAGAGGAGGGTCCGTCGGGAAGTTGAATCTCAGATTCAGGAGGAGCAGTGTGGTTTTTGTCCTGACCGTGGAACAGTGGACCAGCTCTAAACCCTTGGCAGGGTCCTCGAGGGTGCATGGGAGTTCACCCAACCAGTCTACATGTGTTTTGTAGACTTGGAGAAGGCGTTCGACCGTGTCCCTCGGGGGTTCCTGTGGGGGGTGCTTCGGGAGTATGGGGTACCGAACCCCCTGATACGGGCTGTTCGGTCCCTGTACGACTGGAGTCATAGTTTGGTCCGCATATTCAGCAGTAAGTCGGACTCGTTTCCAGTGAGGGTTGGACTCCGTCAAGGCTGCCCTTTGTCACCGATTCTGTTCATAACTTTTATGAACAGAATTTCTATGCGCAGCTGAGACGTAGAGGGGGTCCGGTTTGGTGGCCTCCGTATTGCAGGTCTGCTTTTTGCAGATGATGTGGTTCTGTTGGCTTCACCAGGCCATGATCTCCAACTCTCACTGGAGTGTGAAGCGGCTGGGATGAGAATCAGCACCTCCAAATCTGAGAGCATGGTCCTCAGTCGGAAAAGGTGGAGTGCCCTTTCCAGGTCGGGGATGAGATCCTCCCCCAAGTGGAGGAGTTCAAGTATCTTGGGGTCTTGTTCACGAGTGAGTAAAGACTGGAACGGGAGATCGACAGGCGGATCGGTGCAGCGTCTGTAGTAATGCGGACTTTATATCGGTCCGTTATGGTGAAGAAGGAGCTAAGCCGAAAGGTGAAGCTCTCTATTTACAATCTACGTTCCTACCCTCACCTATGGTCACGAGCTGTGGGTCGTGCCCGAAAGAATAAGATCGCGGATACAAGCAGCCAAAATGAGTTTCCTCCGCAGGGTGTCAGGGCTCTCCCATAGAGATGGATGAGAAGCTTGGTCATCCGGGAGGAGCTCAAAGTAGAGCCGCTGCTCCTCCAGATTGAGAGGAGCCAGATGAGGTGGCTCGGGCATCTGTTTAGGAAGCCTCCAGGACGCCTCTCTGGTGAGATGTTACGGGCATGTCCCACCGGGAGGAGACACCGGGGACACCCGAGGAAACGCTTGCCTGGGAATGCCTCGGGAGCTGGAGGAAGTGGCTGGGGAGAGGGAAGTCTGGGCTTCCCTGCTAAAGCTACTGCCCCCGCGACCCACCCTCAGATAAGCAGAAGAAAATGGATGGATGGATGGATATTTTTCTAAATAATTGACACAAATGACAGTCGGCATAATTGTCAAGTCATCAACCGGAATATAGAGAATATAATTAAAATGTTTGGAACAAACGTACCAATGAAATAAATTTTAAAAAACTGCAGTTTACTGAAATGAAAAGCTATTTCAATCATATCATAAATCAAGTTACCTTTTAATCTAGGACTGCTTATTCAGAGCTGCCAACCTATTGAAATCCACTTGCACAACAATTTGCCCAAATTTGTCTCAATTTCCATATTTTAAAAGTGTATTAACAGTTAACAGTTATTTCAGTATGTTATGTAATAGGATAATAATTAATAATTCTGCATACTGTTCAATTGCTCTATAATCATAACCGTTAAATTATGGCTTCAATATTTACTTTAAAAAATAAAATATGATAAAGTGGAGAGTGACGTGATGCGTTTCATCACCAAGATGTGATTATAAAAACGGTCGAAATGGTCAACTATTAAATGTTGATTAACGTTCTTAACTACAGTAAAAGTGTTGAGCTGACTCACTTGTTAGATAAAAATACTCTAGAATGATTTTAAGGACTTAAGTTAGCTCTGGAAAAATGATCATTTTCTCAAATTCACTTTTTAATTGTTTAGTTTTTAGTTGATGATAAGCATCATCCATCCATTTCCTGTACCGCTTGTCGCGGCCGTGCTGGAGCCTATCCCAGCTATCTTTGGGCGTGTACACACTGAACTGGTCGCCACCCAATCGCAGGGCACATATAAACAACAACCATTTGCACTCACATTCACACTTAGGGACAATTTAGAGTCTTCAATCAACCTACCATGCATGTTTTTGGGATGTGGGAGGAAACCGGAGTACCCGGAGGAAACCCACGCAGGCACAGGGAGAACATACAAACTCTACACAAACTCCTGGGATTTGAACTCCGTTCCTCGGAACTATGAGGCAGATGTGCTAACCAGTCGTCCATCATGCTGCCCGATAAACATCATTATTATATAAAATGTTTGGTGGTAAATATTAGTGGTCAAACTTAAGATGATAATTACAACATACGGGCGGCCAAACTGTGATTAACATTGACGAAGAAGGCAGCTGGCTAGCTAATTAACTAATGTGCAATGAAACCGAAGTTTTGGTGTTTTGCCCCAGTGGCCCTTGTAATCCCTCCCCTCCCGTTGACTTGGGGCCCCTTGACACACTATCAAAAGCCAACAGTCTCGAACTTGGGTTTTAAACTGGACAGTGATTTTAAATTGGATCGGCAACTTGGTGCGGTTGTCAAGTTCATCTTTTTATTTTTATTTTATTTTTTTTTAATCTTAGGCAGCTGGCTAAAGTGAAGCCTCTTCTTTCATAACAACAGTTTGAAACAGTAATCATGCCTTCATTACATATTTGCTGGATTACTGTAATGCACTTTAATTTGGAGGCAACCAGTCCTCCCTCAAAATGCTGACCTCCTAATTGGAGCACATACGAGGGAGCACATAACTCCTGCCTTCACTCGAGAATTAAGATTATTTTTTTTTTTCTTAAATATTACCACCTTACGGCTCTGAGCTACTATACCCCGACACTCTTGCCTGGTGCCTCAGGTAAGATAAAGAGACGCTCAAGAAGGTACCGAGGACTAAACGGAGGTTCAGAAGGGATAGATCTTTTTCTGTTGCGGGTCCATCTGTTTGGAATAACCTCTCCCTAAACCAGTGGTTCCCAAACTTTCTCTGCTGGCCCCCCCTTTGGTTCATCAGAAATGCATGCCCCCCCCCCACCCAAAAAAAAAACAGGACATACATACACATTTTGTTTTTAGAGTACATTGCAGTTTATTTCAGACAAGACAAAAATAAAAGAAGATTAATCAAATTAATCTAAAAACAGGTGTTGGGGGCCTAACAATTTAGCATTCAGTAACCTCCATAACAAAATACGGACCGTCTGTAACATTTGAAACCTCTCTGCTAATTTGGTAGCAGCTTCATAATTCTTACATCCATTCAACTTGTGAGTTTTAGAAGTTTTTGAATTTCTTTGAGATGGTGGATTGCTATGCTTGAAAATGATTTTGTTCATGAAAGGACAGTTCTTTTGGTACCATGGAAGAAGGTGGTCAGTCAGAAGCTTCATTTTTCAGAGGTCATTTTTACACCTTTAGACACCCTACAGGGGCCGACATGCTGTCTCCACGGCATGTTTCCGCCCAAATACATAACTCTGTCAGTCCGCCAGCACCTTGCTGATGTCGCAGCCTTGTTGGGACATGGTGGCCTTCCACCAATCATCCACTACGCCATCCAGGCTTGTACGGCACTCATCATTGGACAAGCCATGCTGCAAGGTATAGTGCTGTGTCCTTTGCTGTTATGGGCATAAAAGGAGAGAAAGTCATGTTTTTGCCCCCATCCTCCCCTGACCTCAACTCTACTAAGAACCTTTAGAGCAATCTCAAGAAAAAAGATCACTGAGGGTGGGAGGAAGTTCACATCCATACGGCAGCCCTGGGAGGCTATTCCGTCACCTGCAAAGAATTCAAGCAGAAACTCTCCAAAAATTAAATTTATACATACTGTATTTGGCTTGAAACATGCCAGGGAGAGAGCTTTTTGGCCCCTTTGTGTTCCCCGAAGGTGAGAAAATGACCTCTGAAAAGTGTCGAGTTTCTGACAGATCAGTTTCTTCAAAAGAACAGAACAAGACAAAACTGTGCTTTCATTAACAAAATCATCTTCAAGCATGACAAAGCACCATATCAAACAAATTCAAGGGGAAATTCTCCAAAAACTCAAGTTCAATGGGTGTGAAAATTGTGAAGCTATTATCAAACAAGGGGTACCATGTGAAAATGTAACTTGACTAATGATGTTTATTGTAATAGCTTTTGATTTCTGTCAATGACCTCCTAATACTGCAAATTACATAAACGCATTTTGAGTTCTTTAAAACCTGTCAAATGTCTTGAAACTGGTGTGCGTAATAAATTGGAACAGTGCAAATCAATATAAGTTTAGAATTTTTCAAAAAATACTATGATCATTGGGAGGTTCAAAAACAAAGATTATGCTGAGTGATGTGTATCAACTCTTGGAAAAATCTGGAAAATACATCATTTGCTTCATAATTTGGAATGCAGTGTAGAGCTGCTACCTCAGAGATGTTAAAATATCGACTTAAGACTTATTTTTACAAATTGCCATTTAGTTTAAGTACACGTAGGTCTGTGTTACTGCCGCTTCTCCTTTTTCCTCCTGCCTCCTCTCTTGCTTGGAGATGAGGCTAGGTGACAATGACTGAATATAAGGCTGATGCTGTATGGATTCTGCACCAGACAACTGGGATAAGATCTGTGGTGGACCCCTCCGACGACACCCATTCCTGTAGAAAATTCTGCTTAGACCGAACCGGACTAGTGCTGTTGAACAACCACTTTCCTGATGGCATCCACCTTGGGCGCTCCATCTAATCTCCTTAAATGGACTTTAATGCTATTGCAGCTAACATTTTACACCACCGTATTGTGTGATAAATGTTGCCCACATTACAGCCTGGTGATCCTGGAAGGGGGACCCCTCTATCTGTGGTCTGTTCTCAAGGTTTCTTCTTTTCTCTCCAAATGCAGTTTGGATTTTTTCCTTGGCTGGTTGGGGTGTTTAGATCAGGGGATGTCTTCGATCTTTGTCAATTGTGGGCCTGTGAAGCTGTTTGAGACTCTTTTGTGATTAAAGAGTATATAAATAAACTTGACTACACATTTTTTTTTTAGTTTTTTTGTTAAATTGCGTACGCAGGCACGAAAAACAATTTGATTCCAGTTTTTTTTTTAACAAAAGGCTCAGAGCGGTTTATGCCATATCTTCTGCTACAACTCCCATGGAGGAATTTTGTCTTTAGAAAAGAGGTGAAAATTTCAACTTTTTAAGATGCCATTTTGTAGTTATACAGGTCTGTCCAGTCAATACGTTATTCACTACTTGAGGTGGTGACTTACGAGTGTCAACAGTCTCCTGGATTGGAATGAATCCCACAGGCAGGGTGTCCTTTATATCAATGAGCTTCATGTCAACAAGAACATTTCCTAAATGGCTCTGCAAGAACAGGAAGGGAATTGGGGTTGGAAAAGAAAAGCAAAGGAAGATATGAGGTGATAGAAGGCATCTGAAAGTCTTTTTCCTCCTGTGTGACTAACTACTTTTAAAACGATTTTAAATTAACACTATTTTCGTGATTTAAATAAATTATAAGTCCTTTACTTCCATGACATTTTACAACAACAAAATGGAACAAATTAAATTAGAAAATAACATTTGCCAACAAATGTTTCTGTGGTCTTTCAATTCAACACAGAGGCGACGATGCAGGAGGTAGATTTTAAAGAAAGATTTACTAATTAGAAAATATTTTATTTATATATTAACAGTATGACTACAATTGTTTTATGTTCCACCTTTTGTATAGCACTTTGTTACAGCTGTTGTTTTTTGACACGCAGAAATAAACTTGAGTTTCAATTGTGTGCATTCAAAATATGCTTTATATTTTGTTATATTAGCATTTAGGTCCTATCAGTAATATCACACACAAATCAATTCACATATCACTCATATCAATAACAAAGGGACCCCACACTTTGTGCATCCTTAGTCACATCGCAAAAAGATGAAGCCATTGTTTCATGATGTTCTCTAAAGATGTACTTGCATATACAGAATGGTCGGATGGCCACAGCCAAAGATACACCAAAGTTGAGATTGATGTTTTATTTTCTGGTGAGGTCTGGGGTTTGAATCAGATTATATATTTGATGGAAAAATACTAATTTATTGTGCTATCAAAAGTAGCTATGAGTAGGAGCTGTGCGCACCTCTGCCTGTGTACCAAAATATGAGTAATTCATTCATTATTCATCAGTAATTCAACATCCTCAATTCTAGTGTATAGATTAGATTCAATGTTGTCTTGCACAAGTACTGAGAAAACAAAATGCAGTTTAGCATCTTAATAGAACTGTTCAGACAGCACCAAATGCAGAGCAAGTGTATGTACTGGAATATATTGGAAGTAAAAAGATATATACAGTATCAAATAAGATAGTTAGTAACTGTCTTCAGTCTCGCTTGTTCTGGGGCATTTTCCCTTCAGTTTTGTCTTCAGTAAGTGAAATGCATGCTCAATCGAAATATGAAACATGTCCCGTCTATCCCAAATAAGACTTAATAACTTGAGCTTTTATTTTAGAGATGTGTGTCCAGTATTTTCCAAACTTTGTTGAGCCAAGGCACCTATTTTATTTTAGAGAAACGTCACGGTAAACCACCAAACAAAAATATCATTAAAAGTATCAAAGCTGTTTTAACTGAACACAAAGTTGATATGCAGACCCTTTCCAAAAAAAATTATAACAAGGAAAAGTGTATTTCCATAATTCCATTCAAAAAGTTAAACTTTCATAAATTATAGATTCAGGGCCCACAATGTAGACTATTTATTTGTTTATTTTTACATAATTTGGGCTTCCATCTTATAAAACCAACGAAAGCAGGAATTCAAAAAAAATAGAATAGTGTGAATAAATCATTTACTTCTACGTTTTTTCTGAAAAAAGAAAGAAATTAGGGTCACAATAAATCAATCAAAATATGGTACTTTCAAAACGACACGTAAATCTTCAATACTTGGTTGGGAATCCCTTTGCTTTAATCACTGCCTTGATGTGCCGTGGCATTGAGGCAATCAGCCTGTGGCATTGCCTGGGAGTTATGGAAGCCCAGATTTCCTTGGTGCTTGCTGTAGTTCTTCTTTGTTGTTGGGTCTGGTGCCCCTCATTTTCCTCTTGATAATACCGCATCGATTCTCAATGGGGTTTAGATCCGGCGAGTTGGATGACCAGTCAAGCACTGTGATGGCATGGGAATCAAATCAAGTTTTGGTGCTTCTGGCAGTATGGGCAGGGGCCAGGACCTGCTGGAAGATTAAATGTGCATCTCCATACAGATCCTCAGCAGAAGGAATCATGAAGTCCTCTAAAACTTTCTGGTAGACAGTTGCGGTGACCTTGGATTTAAGAAAGCAAAGTTTACCACCACCTGCACTGCACATTGCACCTCAAATCATGACTGACTGTGGATATTTCACACTGGACCTCAAGCAGCTTGGGTTCTGTTCTTCATCCGTCTTCCTCCAAACCCTTGGACCTTGATTCCCAAATGAAAGGCACACTTTACTTTCAACGGAAAAGAGGACCTTGGACCACTGGCCAACAGTCCAATCCTTCTCCTTGGCCCAGTTGAGACGTTTCCTACGTTGGCCCAGGCTGAGAAGTGGCTTGACCCGAGGAACCCGACAGGTGTAGCCCATCTCCCGGATGCATCTAAATGTGGTGGTTTTTGATAATTCGCTGAAGCCCACTGTCATCTCTTTTGCTGGTGGATCTTCTCCTGCCACATTTTGTCCTTCCACTAGACTTTCCATTGATATGATTGGAGACAGCATTTAGTGAACCACCAGCCTCCTTAGCTATGAACTTTTGTGGCTTACCCATCTTATGGAGGGTATCAATGATGGTCTGCTGGCCAGTTGTCAAGTCTGAAGTCTTCCCCATATTGAACCCAACTGAGAAAATTGAAACAAACTGAAGCAATTTAATGGCACCTGGGGAAACCTGTGCAGGTGCTTTGAGTTTAGTAGATGATTAGTGTGTGACACTCAGTTTCAAACTTTTATGGCCTGCAAAATTTGGGCTGATTTCTTCACAGTATACTAATTTTTTGAATTCCTGATTTCATGGGTTTTATGACCTGGAAGCCCAAATTATGTAAAAATAAACATAAATACTTGAAATTGTTTTCTCCATGTGAGGATAATGGCTCTCCCTATGGTTCGCTGGAATCCAAAATCTTTAGAAATGTCTTTGGTAACCCTCTCCGGACTGATCGATGTCAATTACTTTATTTCTCGACTGTTCTGGAACCAAGATCCTCAGAACTTTAGAGGCAGATGTATGATATAATTAGTCTAAACATTAAAGTGGGGAAACTATGCAAAAATATAACAATTTGAGGAGGGGGCCAATACATTTTCACAGCACTGTATACAGTATATGACTGCACATCAAAGTAGAGAAATGTATCTAAACGAATGAATCTCCTCTTCTTCCTCAGGTGCTTCATATATTCTGGCGTGCCTTTCTCGACGGGCTTGAGGAAAATGATAATAGGCTGTTTCCACCGCTGCTTCTTCATGATGACAAAGATGTTTTTATGTCTCAATGTCAGTGTTGACGGCTTTTCAGAATTTTATGGACGTCTACTGCCTATCTCATGCACCGCTGGCCTCAGCAGCACGCTGCGGTGCAACGCACATTCACAATAAATTGGAGTTTTGGAGACATCTTCAGGCATAAAAGAAAGAGCACAAAAATACGCAGGGATACTTTACTGTAAACTGTGAAACATTCTAACAATATGTAAATTACCTGGTCGGGTAACGCCACGTTTCAAACAAGAAAAGCACAGTTTTCTAAATAATTGTTTTGTATTTATGTTGCTATCATTTGTAGAGAATCAATAAATATGTCATTTCCACCACAAAACTGAAATAATTTTATATTCTTGCAACCCCAATTCCAATGAAGTTGGGACGTTGTGTTAAACATAAATAAAAACAGAATCCAATTATTTGCAAATCATGTTCAACCTATATTTAATTGAATACACTACAAAGACAACATATTTAAGGTTCAAACTGATAAACTTTATTGTTTTTAGCAAATAATCATTAACTTAGAATTTTATGGCTGCAACATGTTCCAAAAAAGCTGGGACAGGTGGCAAAAAAGACTGAGAAAGTTGAGGAATGCTCATCAAACACTTGTTTGGAACATCCCACAGGTGAACAGGCTAATTGGGAACAGGTGGGTGCCATGATTGGGTATAAAAGGAGCTTCACTGAATTGCTCACTCATTCACAAGCAAAGATGGGGCGAGGGTCACGTCTTTGTGAACAAGTGCGTAAGAAAATAGTCGAACAGTTTAAGGACAATGTTCCTCAACGTACAATTGCAAGGAATTTAGGGATTCCATCATCTACGGTCCATAATATCATCAAAAGGTTCAGAGAATCTGGAGAAATCACTGCATGTAAGTAGCAAGGCCGAAAACCAACATTGAATGCCCGTGACCTTCAATCCCTCAGGTGGCACTGCATCAAAAAACGACATCAATGTGTAAAGGATATCACCACATGATCGTGTCCTCTGGGCGAAAGAGGAAAAGAACTATCCGGACTGTTATGCACGCAAAGTTCAAAAGCCAGCGTCTGTGATGGTATGAGGCTGTGTTGGTGCCAATGGCATGGGTAACTTACACATCTGTGAAGGCACCATTAATGCTGAAAGGTTTTGGAGAAACATAGGCTGCCAGCAAAGCAAGGTCTTTTTCATGGACGCCCCTGCTTATTTCAGTAAGACAATGCCAAACCACATTCTGCACGTGTTACAAGAGCATGGGTTCGTAGTAAAAGACTGCAGGTACTAGACTGGCCTGCCTGCAGTCCAGACCTGCCTCCCATTGAAAATGTGTGGCGCATTATGAAGCGTAAAATACGACAACGGAGACACCGGACTGTGCAGCTGAAGCTGTACATCAAGCAAGAATGGAAAGGAATTCCACCTACAAAGCTTCAACAATTAGTGTCCTCAGTTCCCAAACATTTATTGAATGTTGTTAAAAGAAAAGATGAATTAACACAGTGGTAAACATGACCCTATCCCAGCTTTTTTGGAACGTATTGCAGCCATAAAATTCTAAGTTAATGATTATTTGCTAAAACCATCAAGTTTAGCAGTTTGAACATTAAATATCTTGTCTTTGTAGTGTATTCAATTAAATATAGCTTGAACATTATTTGCAAATCATTGTATTCTGTTTTTATTTATTTTAACACAACGTCCCAACTTCCTTGGGTTGTACAATGCTGAAGAATAGACAGGGAATTACTGTATTTCATCATAGATGTTTCATGTACAGAAAGATTAGTAAATTTACATTTTCCTTTGAGAATACCCTGGTGAAGCACAGGTACCGGGTCACCTTGGACTTGAAAAGTCCATCCTTCCACAAATCAGCATCCAGACCGTCTGTTGTTGTTGAAACCTAGAATCAACAGAGTAGTCCAGTGGTTAGCATGATATGAATGTGAGTGGAAAAAGTGTGCATGTGCATCATGTGCCTGGGAGATGCTCCATGCAACGCTGTACTTTATGGGCTGGATAAACAAGAACACAGATGACTGATGATCTTCACAATTAGAATTAAATAAAAAGAAAACAAAAGTAAATCATCTTACAACGTCATAACCAGTTGGTGCTCTACTCCTGGAGGCTACAACACCAACTCCAGTGATTGGGTCCATGGGCATCTCTGGCAAAGGCTCAGAAAGGTCCCGAACTTCAGGCATCTCTGTTGAGTTCTGCAGCCAAAACGTATAGGGCATTTTTCTTCTTATTTGAAAAACTCTCTTTTTACTCACCATTTGAAGAATTATTTTAGTAATGCTATAATAATGATATATACAGTGGTGAAAAATAATTGCCCCTTCCTGATTGCAATTTTCTTTATTTTTTTTGCACATTAATCACACAAATGTTTCAGATCATGAAGTCAATTCCACTCTCTCACAGACAACCCAAGTAAATATGAAATACTGTTGCCAAATTTTGATTTTATTTATTAAAGTTCATGAAAAGTGAAATCGCAGATTTGTTTCTTAGTACATAAAGCATCTTGGAAGATATTTGCTGAAAACGAGTGCAGAGACTATGAACTATGTAATACTGAATTGTGGCTATATAGCACTCCTTTATATATATATATATACAAATATATATATATATATATATATACAAATATATATATATATATATATATACACATATATACAAATATATATACATATACATATATAAATATATATACATATACATATATACAAACATACATATATATATACATACATACATACATACATACATATATACATACATATATACATACATATATATATATATATATATATAGCGTATATGAGTGTAGCGGACATGCCATGAAACGATGACACCCAGCACCCCAGTCTCTGGTGAGACTCGCTCTTCCCACCGATAGACAACCACGGATTGGCAAGACGTAACTTCACATATAGACGCTAAATTAATCAATAGCCATAATCAACAAAAGCGAGACACAGACATTTGGTTTGGCAGGCCGACGCTAAGTGAATTACCAGCACCTGGACCTTCAAAGCAGAGACCAAAGATACAGCGTTCGCCCGAGGACGTTAAGTTAATTAACTTCCACCGCCAACCAGCCCGGAGGATTTAACCAACAAAGGCGCCTCCACCCTGTAGAGTACCGCGCCACTTGGCCAGTAAAGCTGGGAGTTTGAACAGGCAACAGCAAAACCCACAGGCGACAGAACGGCACTACAGACAGGAAACAGTCTGTACCAGACTTGGCTGGGAGTTAATATTTTAAGAACTTTATATGAACACCACTAGTGACTGTATTGCTGCGAACTTGAATGTCTAATGTCGAATGACTGAACCAGATGAAATTTTTCACTCCACACCACACAAATGCCACATTGAAAATAGTTGTGTTCTCAACAACCACATAACATTTTAAACATTCGTTACAGGTATTAAAGAGGATGGGGGTTCTTCCTTTCCACCAAATCCACCTGTTCCCGGTGCGGACCGGGCCGGCCGAACACTCGGAAGCGTAGTGTAGCAACCTTCAGATTACGAGACTGATAAAACGGTTTCTTGTCGCTTCTCCTAAATTTTGTCCACATAAAAAGCGACGTGGTGCCCCTCATATATATCAAATAGCTTGATTTATAATGCTGTAATTTAAAATTACGATAAACCGGAAGTGACGCAGGCGTCGCTTCCAGTTCATTCTTTCTTCCTAAATTAATTACGTTTTTAGCTCATATAGCGTATATGGGTTAAATAAAAATGTAATTAATTTAGGAGAAAAGAATAAACCGGAAGAGACGACGGCGTTACTTCCAGTTTGGCGTAATTTTAAGTTTAATCGTTAAAATAAACTATTTTAAAATCAACTTTTTATATGTATAAAATTTAGGGAAAGTGATGAGAAACCTTTATATCAGTCTCGTAATCTGTATGAAATTTTGAGTTATAGATGACAGAGCCTTACCATATTGTCACGACCATAAGGCGCACCGTATTAAATGGCGCAGTCTGTTACGGGGTCTATTTCTATATTTAACACATACATCAGGCACACCGTATTATTGGGCGCAGGCATGGTAAAACATATGCTAGGTTAAAACATACGGTAGCATGCATGCACGCGAAAACAATGTTTTTAAAAAGGCAGTGGGAGCAAAAATGAATTTGGTTGTACTTTATTGAAGTATTTAACAATGTACTCACGTTAATTTTTGGTCAATCCTCATCCACAAATCCATCAAAGGCCTCATCTTCTGTATCCGAAATGAACAGCTCGGCAACTTCTCAATCAAACACGGCAGGTTCGAGTCAGTCTCGTTGCCGTGCGGCTGCTCAGAAATTATGCCGGCTTTTACGAAACTCGAAAAACAGTGCAAGAGACACGTTAGCCCAAGCATCCACAATCTATTCACAAATTGTGGCGTAACTCGCCCGGCGCTGCCTCCTAGTCTTAGTAAAACTGTGTTCGCCATCTGTCATCCATCGCTTCCACGTCGCTCGCAACTTCACTTTGAACGCCCTGTTTACACCGATGTCCAGCAGTTGGAGTTCCTTAGTCAAGGCTCCCGGAATGATGGCAAACTTCCTCACTTGCTGCACATGGCAGTTATTGCCCTCAGTCGAATGGTGACTTGAGATACCTTCTCCTGGCTGTTCTTTGCTCATTAATACACCTCGCCTTGATTCCGCGTTTTGTTTTTCTTTTTTTTCCACGCAGAAACTCAGCTTTGTCTTCTTGACATGGCGAAGGTCATTTTCCTACTTCCTCCACTTGCGAACCATGGATTCATTGATCTTGAATTCTCTCGCAGCTGCTCGATTCCCATGTTCCTCTGCGTAACTGATAGCTTGCAGTTTAAACTGTGCTTCGTAAGCGTGTCTCTTCGTAGGTGCTATTTTCGAGGGTCTTTAGTCAAACCGATGTTGTTTTGCACAATGCACACCCCGACGCTGTATACCTACTGGGGGCGTGGCTTTAGCGTCCTCCTTCACGCACCCTTCCCCCTTTACGTCCGCATGCTGTCCTCAGCCACGTCCGCTTTTCCTCTGTATAAGCAGCGTGTCGGCAGGAAATGCTCCCAGTCAGTCAAGCGGTCAAAAAAAGTAAAAAAAAGAAATAATAATAATAAAATAAAATAACACGTTGGAACTCGGTGCACACATAAGGCGCGCGCCGCATTACAAGGCGCCCGGTCCATTTTGGAGAAAATTTAAGACTTTTAAGTGCGCCTTATGGTCGTGAAAATACAGTACTTAAACTCAGAACACACACAAAATACAACAAAGAGTGTAATTTTATAGAAAATGTAATTATCTCTTTGGGCGCGTCTCAGGAAGCATGGAGACTGATTGAGTTTAGAAGAAAAACATGTAGAAAAATAAAACAAAAGAGGCGGAAGACGAAAAATGGTTGTTCATCACACCTCCTTGGGAGAATATGACCGTCTCTCTCCCCGCCTTGGGTCTGGGGTACGCTACCACGTTTGGAAAACTCACATTTGGCTGGGAGCGTATCTGGGTAGCTCAGCAGCCACTGTTCCGGAGGCTTAGGCGCGGCGGTCCACAAAGGCTCGGGAGCCGGTTCTCCATCCCCAAGACCTGCGGTTACCGAGCCGTATGCCCGAACAAAGAAAGGGAAAAAGGGGCGTGGGGTGGCGGAGGCCAGCCTATGGCTGGCAAGATGCCAGCAAGACAAGAGCTAAGAAGCCAGAGGAGAGAGAAAAAACTTGAGTCCAGAAGGCGGGAGTTAAGAGTTAAATACCCCGGAGGCGGGGCGTGTGTAAGAGGGACAGAAAACCCTGGAGTAAATAAATATATATATATACACACACACACACACACACACACACACAAATATATATACATACACACTCTCTTCTTCCTACTAACGGGGAAATCTGATTCAGGTTTTTTTCTTTTGTGTTTCTTTTGTAATTCAGCAGTTGCTTTTGGGGCGGCACAGGGGCCAACTGGTTAGCCCATCTGCCTCACAGTTCTGACGACCTGGGTTAAAATCCAGCCTCACCTGTGTGGAGTTTGCATGTTCTCCCAGGGCCTGTGTGGGTTTTTTCTGGGTACTCTGGTTTCCACCCAGATATCAAAAACATGCATGGTAGGTTCATTGAATAAATTGCTTGTAGGTGCGAATGGTTGTTTATGTGTGTCCTGCGATTAGTTGGCGACCAGTTCAGGGTGTACCCCGCCTCTCGCCCAGAGTCCAGCACGACCGCGACTCTTGTGAGGATAAGAGTTGTAAATGTTTGTTTTACCAATGACATGGTGTCTGATATCGCTAAAACAAAAACCTGGAGATCACAAATCAGCACCCAACTGTGAAATCTGTCATTATACACACAGGGTTCCTGGATGTTCTCAAGCAGCAATCGGAGGTACTGAAGCAAGATTCCATTGATCTCCGAACAAAAGTGCAATGTGAGGTTTTTATTAGTGGACCTCTCCCACTTGTACAATTTGGAGATGAATGTTTCTCTCGGCTCAGTCAATTAAATAAGTGGCTCAAAATAGTGTGTACGGCACTATCCGTGAGTTTCATTGACAATTTCTGCATTAATGGGAGCGCAGACATCTTTACAAGGCAGACGGTTTCTGTCTAAATAGACAAGGGGTTATTGGCTGCCAACATTTTTTCCTGTGTACGCCATTCAGCGGCCCAAAAAGAAAACACTGGCCTTGGAGATGCAGTTATTCCCAAACAATCGGAGGAACAGGAGATAAGGCGGCATGAGGCACAGATGGATTCATCAGGGTCATCCAAACAATCTGAGGAGCGAATGACAAATGAGATGAGCCACCACGTTGAATCTCCCACACCCCTCCCTGCCTCAATGGCACAAAGCCCAACGCAAAACTCACTCTCCACTAGCCTAAATTCTCTGCTAGATGTGACGGACAGGATGAAGACGATTGTCAATATTGGAATCCAATGCACAACACGCCAAGATCTTCCTCCCATCCCCCCTCGCCTGAAACCACCATCCACTAAGATGTGAAGGGCCCCTCCTCCACCCATGAAGAACCATATCTGTGAATCTGACTGATATCTGCGGGGTCTTATCCAGAATAAATCGGACCCCGACGAAGATCAGGCATTTTTGACCCCTGTAATTACAAGGGACAGAAAGTTAGTCAAAGAAACATGGCACAAAAAAAGTAGAAACTACAAACTTAGTGAGGGTAAAATGTGAATTTATCAAACCATTGTCTCCAGTTATCTCTCCGAGACTAGCTCTTTTCAATATCAGGTCACTGGGTAATAAATCAATGTTGATTAATGCCATCATTACAACCTATGATCTGGACTTCTTGTTACTAAATGAAACGTGGTTAACAGAAAGTACAACCCCAATTTCAATGAAGTTGGGACGTTGTGTTAAACAAATAAAAACAGAATACATTTGATTTGCAAATCATGTTCAACCTATATTTAATTGAATACACTACAGAGACAAGATATTTAATGTTCAAACTGATAAACTATTATTTTTAGCAAATAATCATTAACTTAGAATTTTATGGCTGCAACACGTTCCAAAAAACCTGGGACAGGTCATGTTTACCACTGTGTTACATCACCTTTTCTGTTAACAACATTCAAGAAACGTTTGGGGACTGAGGGCACTAATTGTTGAAGCTTTGTAGGTGGAATTCTTTCACATTCTTGCTTGATGTACAGCTTCAGCTGTTCAACAGTCCGGGGTCTCCATTGTCGTATTTTACGCTTCATAATGTGCCACACATTTTCAATGGGAGACAGGTCTGGACTGCAGGCAGGCCAGTCTAGTACCTGCACTCTTTTACTACGAAGCCACGCTGTTGTAACACGTGCAAAATGTGTTTTGGCATTGTCTTGCTAAAATAAGCAGGGTCGTCCATGAAAAAAGACATTGCTTGGATGGTAGCATATGTTTCTCCAAAACCTGTATGTACCTTTGAGCATTAATGGTGCATTCACAGATGTGTAAGTTATCCATGCCATCAGAATCAGAAGCATCTTTATTTGCCAAGTATGTCCAAAAAAACACAACGAATTTGTCTCCGGTAATTGGAGCCGTTTTAGTACGACAACAGACAGTCAATTGACAGAGAACACTTTTGATACATAAAGACATTGAGAAAAACACTCACTGAGTAATAAAGGGTTGCTAGTTATCTGGTAATGCCGGGATTATTATTTTTTTTGCCAATTGTGCAAAAGATGCACAGTCCTCTAGCACTTAGAGCAGTTCGAATGACTAATATTACAATAGTTCAGTGCAATGACCATTGTGCAAAGGGCGATAGTTGTAGTACTACTATAGTAGTACTACTATAGTAGTACGATAGTCTGGGAAAATGTTGATTGTGCAAATGTTGCAGATACTTCTCAGTCAGTGTGCAAATGGAGCAGATGCTACTCTGGCATGAGTGGCCAGTATTGGTCAACAACAGATATGCAAATAGTGCAGCATGGTGAGACTACTACAGTGAGTGCACGAGTAATATATAATTGGCCCGACAGATATGTGACAACAAACGCAAGACAAAAAAATGCCAGCATGTTGCAATGGATTTGTAGGTTAGGTGTTTAAGAAGTTGATTGCAAGAGGGAAGAAGCTGTTGGAATGTGTGGGTAGGGGGGTACCAAAATCCTTTCAGCAGTTTTGATTGTTCGTTGCAGTCGGAGTTTGTCCTTTTTGTAGCAGCACCAAACCAGACTGTTATGGAAGATGATTGTGCAAATATTGCAGATACTCCTCAGTCAGTGTGCAAATGGAGCAGATGCTACTCTGGCATGAGTGGCCAGTATTGGTCAACAACAGATATGCAAATAGTGCAGCGTGGTGAGACTACTACAGTGACTGCACGAGTAATATATAATTGGCCGGACAGAAATGTGACAACAAACGCACGACAAAAAAATGCCAGCATGTTGCAATGGATTTGTAGGTTAGGTGTTTAAGAAGTTGATTGCAAGAGGGAAGAAGCTGTTGGAATGTGTGGGTAGGGGGGTACCAACAATCCTTTCAGCAGTTTTGATTGTTCGTTGCAGTCGGAGTTTGTCCTTTTTTGGAGCAGCACCAAACCAGACTGTTATGGAAGATGATTGTGCAAATCAGAATCAGAATCATCTTTATTTGCCAAGTATGTCCAAAACACACAAGGAATCTGTCTCCGGTAGTTGGAGCCGCTCTAGTACAACAGACAGTCAATTTACAGAACACTTTGGAGACATAAAGACATTGACAAAAAACAATTGTGCAAAAAGATGCAGAGTCCTCTAGCACTTAGAGCAGTTCGAATGACTAATATTGCGATAGTCCGGTGCAATGACCATTGTGCAAAGGGCGCTGAGACTTCAAGGAGTGTATGCGATTTAAAGTGACGAGTAGTGCGAACATCTGGGACAATGTTGGTTGTGCAAATGTTCCAGATACTCCTCAATCAGTGTGCAAATGGATCAGATGCTACTCTGGCATGAGTGGCCAGTATATGCAAATAGTGCAGCATGACGAGACAACTACAGTGAGTGCACAAGTAATACATAATTGGCCCCACAGAAATGTGACAACGAACTCAAGTCAAAAACTGCCAGCTTATTGTAATGGAATTATAGGTTAGGTGTTTAAGAAGTTGATCGCAAGAGCGAAGAAGCTGTTGGAATGTCTACTAGTGCTAGTTTGCGTTGATCGGTAGCGCCTACCTGAGGGAAGGAGCTGGAAGAGCTGGTGACCGGGGTGCAGACGGTCCGAGAGGATTTTGCACGCCCTTGTCTTAGTTCTGGCAGCGTGCAAGTCCTCAATGGTGGGTAGGGGGGTACCGACAATCCTTTCAGCAGTTTTGATTGTCCGTTGCAGTCGGAGTTTGTCCTTTTTTGTAGCAGCACCAAACCAGACTGTGATGGAAGAACACAGGACTGATTCGATGACCGCTGTGTAGAACTGTCTCAGCAGCTACGGTGGCAGGCCGTGCTTTCTCAGAAGCCGCAGGAAGTACATCCTCTGCTGGGCCTTTTTGAGGACGGAGTTGATGTTGGTCACCCACTTCCGGTCCTGAGAGATTGTAATTCCCAGGAACTTGAAGGTCTCGACGGTTGACACAAGGCAGCTGGACAACGTGAGGGGCAGCTGTGGCGAAGGATGCCTCCTGAAGTCCACGATCATCTCTACCGTCTTGAGCGTGTTCAGCTCCAGGTTGTGTCCGCCGCACCACAGCTCCAGTCGCTCCACTTCCTGTCGATATGCAGACTCGTCACCGTCCTTGATGAGGCCGATGACAGTGGTGTCATCTGCAAACTTCAGGAGCTTGACAGTCGGGTTCGCTGAGGTGCAGTCGTTCGTGTAGAGAGAGAAGAGCAGCGGAGAGAGGACACAACCTTGGGGCGCCCCAGTGCTGATGCTGCATGTGGATGAGGTGGCCTCCCCCAGCCTGACCTGCTGTGTCCTGCCCGTCAGAAAGCTGTAAATCCACTCGCAGATGGCAGGTGAGACGCTGAGCTGGAGAAGCTTGGTTGAAAGGAGTTCAGGGATGAAGGTGTTGAACGCTGAGCTGAAGTCCACGAACAGGATCCTCGCGTAGGTCCCTGCACTGTCGAGGTGTTCTAGGATGAAGTGCAGTCCCATGTTGACTGCATCATCCGCAGACCTGTTCGCTTGGTAGGCAAACTGCAGGGGGTCCAGCAGGGGACCTGTGACACTCTTGAGGTGGTCCAGCACGAGACGTTCAAAGGACTTCATGACCACAGATGTCAAAGCGACAGGCCTGTAGTCATTCAGACCAGAGATTGCAGGTTTCTTGGGGACTGGAATGATGGTAGAGCGTTTGAAACAGGATGGAACTTCGCACATTTCCAAAGATCTGTTGAAGATCTGAGTGAAGACTGGAGCGAGCTGGTCCGCGCAGACTTTGAGGCAGGATGGAGATATATGGTCCGGTCCTGTCGCTTTGTTAATCTTCTGTTGTTTGAAGATGCGTCTCACATCCTGTTCATGGATGGTTAACGCAGAAGTCAGAGGTGTGGTTGTGGTCGCGGGTGCGACCGGGTGTGTGTGTGTAGTGAAACTGTCCTTTTCAAATCTGCAATAGAAGGTATTCAAGTCGTTGGCTAGTGTGCTATTGTTCTCAGCTTGGGGGGATCGTCGCTTGTAATTAGTCAGCGATTGGAATGCACGCCAGACTGATTTTGAGTCGTTCGCGCGAAACTGTTTTTCCAACTTTGTGGCATAGATCCTCTTTGCAATGTTAATTTCTTTAGTAAGCTGGTTTCTAGCTCGATTATACAGGGCCCTGTCCCCGCTCTGATATGCATCTTCCTTAGCTTGGCGAAGCTGCTTAAGTTTAGCAGTGAACCACGGCTTGTGGTTGTTGAATGTCCGAAATGATTTTGTTGGTACACAAACCTCTTCACAGAAACTGATATAGGATGTGACAGTGACCGTATATTCATCCAGGCTGCCAGCTGAATTTTCAAAGACACTCCAGTCTGTGCAGTCTAAACAGCTTTGAAGTTCCATCTTGGCTTCATTGGTCCACTTTTTGACTGTTTTCAATGTAGGCTTCGCACATTTAAGTTCTTGCTTGTACGTCGGTATTAAGTGAATTAGGCAGTGATCAGACGAGCCCAGGTCTGCACGAGGTATAGCACGGTATGCGTTTTTTACCGTAGTGTAGCAGTGGTCTAAAGTATTATTTTCCCTGGTAGGACAGTCGATGTGCTGCTTGTATTTAGGGAGTTTGTGGTTGAGTGTAGCTTTGTGAAAGTCCCCGAGAATAATGAGGGGTGAGTCCGGGTGTTTTTTTTCAATTTCATTGACTTGTTCGGCGAGCGTTAGCAATGCGGCGTTCGTGTTAGCTTGCGGTGTAATATAGACTCCAGCCAGTATAAACGATGCAAACTCACGTGGGGAGAAGAATGGTTTACAGTTCAAAAACAGCCACTCCAAATGCGGGCTGCAGTGTGTGCTGAGCACCGTGACGTCCGTACACCATTTTTCGTTGATATGGAGGCATATCCCGCCGCCCTTCGTTTTCCCCGATGATTCCATGTTGCGGTCCGCTCGATGAATGTTGAAGCCGGGAAGCATGACGGCGCCATCGGGTACGGCGTCGCAAAGCCAGGTCTCCGTGAAGCACATGGCCGCGGAACGTCCGAACTCTTTGCTGGTCTTTAACAGAAGATGAAGCTCGTCCATTTTGTTGGGTAGGAAGCGTACATTCGCGAGGTGGAGCGAGGTGGATCGACGGGAACGCCAATCTGTGTCCTGTTGCAGATACTCCTCAGTCAGTGTGCAAATGGGGCAGATGCTACTCTGGCATGAGTGGCCAGTATTGGTCAACAACAGATATGCAAATAGTGCAGCGTGGTGAGACTACTACAGTGACTGCACGAGTAATATATAATTGGCCCGACAGAAATGTGACAACAAACGCAAGACAAAAAAATGCCAGCATGTTGCAATGGATTTGTAGGTTAGGTGTTTAAGAAGTTGATTGCAAGAGGGAAGAAGCTGTTGGAATGTGTGGGTAGGTGGGTACCAACAATCATTTCAGCAGTTTTGATTGTCCGTTGCAGTTGGAGTTTGTCCTTTTTTGTAGCAGCACCAAACCAGACTGTGATGGAATATGATTGTGCAAATGTTGCAGATACTCCTCAGTCAGTGTGCAAATGGAGCAGATGCTACTCTGGCATGAGTGGCCAGTATTGGTCAACAACAGATATGCAAATAGTGCAGCGTGGTGAAATAGTGCAGCGTGGTGAGACAGTTTTGATTGTCTGTTGCAGTCGGAGTTTGTCTTTTTTTGTAGCAGCACCAAACCAGACTGTGATGAAAGAACACAGGACTGATTCGATGACCGCTGTGTAGAACTGCCTCAGCACCTCCGGTGGCAGGCCGTGCTTTCTCAGAAGCCGCAGGAAGTACATCCTCTGCTGGGCCTTTTTGAGGACGGAGTTGGTGTTGATCGCCCACTTCAGGTCCTGAGAGACTGTAATTCCCAGGAACCTGAAAGTGTCAAATCTGCAGTAGAAGGTATTCAAGTCGTTGGCTAGTGTGCTTATTGTTCTCAGCTTGGGGGGGATCGTCGCTTGTAATTTGTCAGCGATTGGAATGCATGAAAGATTGATTTAGTGTCGTTAGCGCTAAACTGTTTTTCCAACTTTGCTGCATAGTTCCTCTTTGCAATGTTAATTTCTTTAGTCAGCTGGTTTCTAGCTCGATTATACAGGGCCCTGTCCCCGCTCTGATATGCGCCCTCCTTTGTTTGGCGAAGCTGCTTAAGTTTGGCAGTGAACCACGGCTTGTTGCTGTTGAATGTGCGCAATGACTTTGTTGATACACACACATCTTCACAGAAACTGATATAGCATGTGACAGTGTCCGTATATTAATCCAGGCTGCCAGCTGAATTTGCAAAGACACTCTCGTCTGTGCAGTCTAAACAGCTTTGAAGTTCCATCTTTGCTTCATTGATCCACTTGTTCACTGTTTGCACTGGAGGCTTTGCACATTTAATTTATTGCCTGTATGTCGGTATTAAGGGAATTAAGCAGTGATCAGACGACCCCAGTGGTGCACGAAGTTTGGCACGGTATCCGCTTTTTAGCGTAGTAGAGCAGTGGTCTAAAATTTTATTTTCCCTTGTAGGACAGTCAATGTGCTGTTTGTATTTAGGGAGTTCGTGGTTGAGTTTAGCTTTGTTAAAGTCCCAGAGAATAATGAGGGGTTAGTCCGGGTGTTTTTTTTCAATTTCGTTGACTTGTTCGGCGAGCGTTAGCAGTGCGGCGTTCGTGTTAGCTTGAGGCGGAATATAGGCGCCAGCGAGAATGAATGATGCGAATTCACGCGGCGAGTAGAATGGCATACAGTTCAAAAACAGCAACTCCAAATGCGGACTGCAGTGTGTGCTGAGCTCCGTGACGTCCGTACACCATTTTTCGTTGATATCGAGGGAGGCTGAGGAGTGTGATCCCCCCCTGTCGTTGGAACACACCCCCCTTCTTAAAAAGGGGGAACACCACCCCAGTCTGCCAATCAAGAGGCACAGTCCCTGATGTCCATGCGATGTTGCAGAGGTGTGTTAACCAGGACAGCCCTACAACATCCAGAGCCTTGAGGAACTCCGGGCGAATCTCATCCACCTCTGGGGCCTTGCCACCGAGGAGCTTTTTAACCACCTCGGTGACCTCAACCCCAGAGATAGGAGAGCCCGCCTCAGAGAAACCAGATTCTGCTCCCTCCTGGGAAGGCGTGTCGGTGGAATTGAGGAGGTCTTCGAAGTATTCTCTCCACCGGCTCACAACGTCCCGAGTCGAGGTCAGCAGCGCCCCACCCCCACTACATGCAGTGTTGATGGTGCACTGCTTCCCCCTCCTGAGACGCCGGATGGTGGACCAGAATTTCCTCAAAGCCGTCCGGTAGTCTTTCTCCATGGCCTGACCTAACGCCTGAAGCAAAAAACTCGGGCTTGCGAACCATATTCTATTAAAAGTATGTGAACATATCTCAAGCTCTTCTTGAATGGAAAGCCCACTCCTGAGCATCAGTGACGACACCATGCTTATTTTTGTTATTTTTTTTCCCCAACACAAAAAAATACATTGGCACTATCCATTGTTGTTCTGGTAACAGGTGTATCTGGTCGCATTGACCAGTGACACATTTTCTGGTTCCACCTCTCCGACAAGTGTTTGATTTATATAAAGATAAAGCCCAGTGTCCGTAAAAGACGGGATACGGTGGTATTGGAATACATGTCGTGTGGTGTTGCCACTGTCTGACCGAGACACGGCAAGATTGTATGGCAGTAGTCTGACATCGCGCAATCGTCTCACACACGCACACAAACAAACCTGTATATAGTTCAAAGTTCATAATTTTTTTTCCAAATGTAAAAATTGTAAATAGGTAAATACTTACTACTAATTATTTTGACATCAAAAACCCTTTTTCAGTGTTGTTTATATTGTTTTATTGAAGGAAAGCACTTTTTAGATATTTGTCAAAAAAGCAAAAAATATTAAAGTTCTGCTTGAAATGCAACTTGTCACAAACATTTATTACTTTGCGTGCATTTGGTGAAACTTACCCATGTTCAACTGCTGATTAAAGAACCGAAAAAGATATAACTAAACTTTTTTCTGATGGAAGAAGAGAGTTTAATCTTTCTTTTTGGTAGGTTCTATGTTTATACAGCCATAGAACATTCTGTAGGTCTCCAAAAATCAGTCAAAATCATCTAAAATGGCTGGCAATGAATTGGCTGCTCAGAAAACAGTTGACAGTGAAAGTGTGAAACATCTTATTTTTAGCTAATAAGACTAACATATGGGCATTTTTCTACCAAACAGTCAAGGTTTCGTTCACAAATTTCCTGATGCTTTACATTGATTTCTTTGGAAATTTGGGCCGACTTGCGACATAAAAAGTGACATCAAATCCTTAATCCTAAGGATTATTATAAACTAGGGATCATTTTATTCTTGTATCAATCCTCTAGCCAATGATGTATATTTTAATGTACAGGTATTTTGAAAATTTTAGTAACATACCATTAATCAGCATAATAATTAATTTCATTGTTTTAGTTTTCGGCCAAGAATTTTCATTTCGGTGCATCACTAGTATAGAAACAGACATTCGGAAACAGGTGATTTAACCCTTTATCTACACCGTGAAAAGAATACCCTGTACAGGGGTAGTTTCGCTTCCCTGTCGAGTGCTGAACTCATTCACTGCCAGTCTTCCCAGTTAACTTCTAAAGCAGTCAATGGGAGTGAATGAGTTAAACATAATAGGCTCAATGTTTTTGATCAATTACACATGGCAAGAGATATGTCTCAAAATAATTTTCCCAAAAAATTATTTGCACGTTTTTAAATCCACAAATATATCCATGATTTACACGTTCTTCAAATCCACAAATATAGCCATGATTTACACGTTCTTCAAATCCACAAATATCGCCACGATTTGCACGTTTTTCAAATTTACAAATACATCCGTAACTTACACATGCTTTTTAATGTTGTGTGTGCATTTATAATGACTTATCATTTGTAAATATTCAATTTTGCTTGTGAATTGTTGGAAGTGTGTTTGTGGATCAGCAGGCACGCGCATTTATTTTTGAGACAAACGTAACGCAATTTCTAGTTGAAAAATATCACACGTGTAGGAAAGTCCTCCCTCCATCCGCTAGGTGGCAGTGTTGCTGTCTCCTTTGAGAGTCTCCAGGGGTGTCAAACTCAAATTCACGGTGGGCCAAAATTAAAAATTGGGACAACGTCGCAAGCCAAACTCAATCACTGCGATGTGCATGTTTCCCTTCTCTGCAGAAATGTAGCGTTAAAGTTTATCATATGACAACATACTTACATTTTGCTTAAACGCTGAATCTGGAATAAACAAACTTTAATATTATAAACACGAGAAATCTAATTTATGATAAAAGACATCAGTGGTATTTGTTCGTTGTTTTGTATTGAAATAGATAACATGAATTCTTCTGTCTCTCCATCTTCTATTTATCAATCTCCAATTAATTACCTTTTGATGTAACTCTTTTTTTCAAAGGCCAACAACAAACCAACCCAAAAAAATAAGAATCTCCTTCAATAAAAATCCAAACTTCAAACTATTAACAGTCCCTGCCTAGGAGTTGATAAAGGTAATTTAAAAAAACTCAATTATGTTATATTCTTTGTTACAGCCACGTTGCTCCGCACACAACAAACAGGTCTATCTTTTACTTTAGTGAACAGACAATCTGCCTCCCACCTGTCTTGGAAGTTAACTGTTTTCCATCTTTTGTTTGGCCATTTTTGGGAAGGGGAAGTGTAAATTTGCTCGAGGAGACTGGTAGCATTGTTGCTAAAGACTGCAACAGAAAGGGAAGGGGCGCTCGCCGGTCTACACTAATGGGCCAAAACACTAGCAAAGCATTCTGGGATTTGTAATATTAGTGGCGCATGTTCTGTATACTGGCGGGCCAGCTGTAATACACATTTGATATGGTCTTGCGGGCAAATATAATTACATCATGGGCCAAATTTGGCCCCCAGGCCTGAGTTTGACATATGTGGCATAGACTATATACTGGATGGATGGATGGATGGATGATGGACGGATAGATAGATGGATGGATGGATGGACAGACAGACATACAGATAGACAGACAGACAGACAACCTGTGTGGAGTTTACATGTGTTTATTTTCTCCGGGTACTCCGGTTTCCTCCCACATCCCAAAAACATGCATGGGTAGTTAACTGAAGACTCTAAATTGCCTGTAGGCGTGAATGTGAGTGAGAATGGTTGTTTGTTTATATGTGCCCTGTGATTGGCTAGCAACCAGTTCAGGGTGTACCCCGCCTCCTGCCCGCAGTTAGCTGGAATAGGCTCCAGCACGCCCTTGACGCTAGTGAGGATAATGGTACAGAAATGAATGAAAAGCGGTACAGAGAATGAATGAATGACTTAATTAATTTGTGGATGTAGATAGATAGATAGATAGATAGATAGATAGATAGATAGACAGATAGATAGACAGATAGATCTGATCAGCCTTATCGGTATCGGTACACATCGTGAAAGCCTCCTTTGCACAATTTAATCTTATTCAAGTGTTACACTGAGGCGACTGGTCATTCATTTTAACAAAGTTAAGACACACTTTTGTTTGCCGCCATTGGGCACAAGCTTGTTTTCGTGTGTGTTCTTCTTTGTTGGTTTTCATCACTTCTTCTTCCGGGGGGGGCGGACTGTAGGAAACTCGAAACTGGGAGGACCGGAACTTTAATCCTGGTTCCAATTGGTTCTCGATTCTCGGTGCCGAACCGTAGTGGTAGGTTGATTGAATACTCTAAATTTCCCGTAGGTGTGAATTTGTGTGCGAATGGTTGTTTGTTTCTATGTGCCCTGCGATTGGCTGGCTACCAGTTCAGGGTGTACCCTGCCTCTCACCCGAAGATAGCTGGGATAGGCTCCAGCACACCCGTGACCCTAGTAAGGATAAGCAGTACAGGAAATGAATGGATGGATGGATGGATGAAGAACACGTGCAAATAATTTCGAGACATCTCTGTTCATAATTACATACTGGCTGAGCGGGCAGCGGAGGAGGCATTGATTTAGTAGTACATTACCGTCAGTATTGTCATAATACAAAACAATTTAAGAGTTTGTCAGTTTACATTAACAGTCCATGGTTATTCTGCTTTGGTTGAATGCCGTACCGTGACATTCTTTTTCGCTAGCGCAACGACAAGGCCCGACTGTGTATAATCCTATAGTTAGCTGAGCTGGCACCTTCGATATATTACACAGTGGCCCACCAAATACATATATTTCAAATCAGTTGGTCAAAAGCCAAATGTGTAATTTCGCAACCATCACTTGAGCTGCAAAGACTTCTAGTTAAATCCTAGAACCAATAGCATTAGCATTGATTAGCTGATATGTTAGCTCACTTACCCAAGACGACAAAATTGTATACAACCAGTCTTTGTATTGTCCTTTGTGTTATCACGCATTCCCTTTCAGAGTGTCCAGGAGAAGTGCACCCTCATTATTATTTTTCGATTACCAACGAACCGATCAAAATAACTAACTAAAACCTTAGGATTGTGGCTCCATCATAGTGCGATTATACACGATATAAACAGCGAGAGAAAGTTAGCCGGACATCGGATAATCGCTAGACATTCGCCAGGGACCGTCTACAAGTTACACACCAAGGCGTTCGGTGAAATCACGAAAAATCAATAAAACACTTTTTCTCATTCTGATTGTTGTAGTAGGTGGCAATGGGAGTCCATTAATTACTACAGGTCAAACTTTGCTGATATCTTGCATTATAGAGAAACTATGTGCAATCAATTGGCAAAAATATTCACTACAAATCAATAAAAACACCTTTTCTCATTCTGATTGCTGTACTAGTTGGCAATGGGAGGCCACTACAGGTCAAATTTTGCTGATATCTTGCATTTTGGTTGAACTGTGTGCAATTAATTATCAAAAATAGTCAACAAAATCCATTAAAAAAACAAATTTTTTCATTCTGATTGCTGCAGCAGCTGGCACGGTGGATGACTGCCTCACAGTTCTGAGGACCGGGGTTCAAATGCTGGCCCCGCCTGTGTGGAGTTTGCATGTTCTCCCCGTGCCTGGGTGGGTTTTCTCCAGGCACTCCGATTTCCTCCCACATCCCCAAAACATGCATGGTGGGTGAATTAAGGACTCTAAATTGCCCATAGGTGTGAATGTGAGTGCAAATGGTTGTTTGTTTACATGTGCCCTGCGATTGACTGGCTTCCAGTTCAGGGTGTACCCCGCCTCCTGCCCAAAGATAGTTGGGATAGGCTCCAGCACTCCCGCGACCCTTGTGTGGATAAACGGCTCAGAAAATGGGTGGATGGATTAACCAAAGTGCAAGATATCAGCAAAATTTTTGAGAAACTCCATCCATCCATCAATCCATCCATCCATCCTTTTTCTTCCGCTTATCCAAGGTCGGGTCGCGGGGCTTTAGCAGGGAAGCCCAGACTTCCCTCTCCCCAGCCACTTCATCCAGCTCTCCTGGGGGGATCCTGAGGCGTTCCCAGATAAGTGCAGTCCATTTACCATTTCCCGGGCCACCCGGGAGACATTGTCTCTCCAGCGTGTCCTGGATCGTCCCCGGGGTCTCCTACCAGTGGGACATGCCCGGAACACTTCAGAGAGGCGTCCAGGAGATATCCTAATCAGATGCAGGAGCCACCTCATCTGGCTCCTCTCAATGTGGAGGAGCAGCGGCTCTACTCCGAGTTTCTCACCCTTTCTCTAAGGGAGAGTCCGGACACCCTGTGAAGGAAACTAATTTCGGCCGCTTGTATCCAGAGTCTTTCAGTCACAACCCACAGCTCGTGACCAAAGGCGAGGGTAAGCACATAGCCCTTTCGACTTAGCTCCTTCTTCACCACAATGGACCTATACATAGTCCGCATCACTGTAGATGCTGCACCGATTGGCCTGTTGATCTCCCGTTCCATTCTTCCTTCACCCGTGAACAAGACCCCAAGATACTTGAACTCTTCCACTTGGGGCAGGATCTCATCCCAAACCTCGAGAGGGCACTCCACCCTTTTCCAACTGAGGACCATGGTTTCAGATTTGGAGGTGCTGATTTTCATCCCAGCCGATTCACACTCAGCTGCGATTCGCTCCAGTGAGAGTTGGAGATCACGGCTTGATGAAGCCAACAGAACCACATCATCTGCAAAAAGCAGAGTTGCAATACTGGCGTCATGAAACCGGACCCCCTCTACGCCTCGGCTGCCTAGAAATTCTGTCCATAAAAGTTATGAACAGAATCGGTGACAAAGGGCAACCTTGGCTAACTTCCATGCACCCTCGAAGACCCTGCCAAGGGTGTAGAGCTGGTCCACTGTTCCACGGCCAGGAAAAAAAACCACACGGCTCCTCCTGAATCTTGCAGTTGTAATTGGAACACACCCTCCGGTTCCCCTTCTTAAAACCATTCCACTGGCATTCCACTGGCACTGTCCCTGATGTCCACGCGATGTTGCAGAGGCGTGTCAACCAGGAAAGCCCCACAACTTTCAGAGCCTTTAGGAACTCTGGGCAAATGTCATCCACCCCCGGGAGGGAGAAACCGTGTGAAAATTAATTGTCAAAAATATTCACCAAAATTCAATTATTATATATATATTCTCCAAAAATCAATAAAAACGTTATTTGTGTCTGATTCTGATTGCTGTAGTAGCTGACAATGTGTGGCCACTACTTACGTCAGGTAACATTTTGCAGATATCTTGCATTTTGGTTAAACTGGGTGCAAATAATTGGCAAAACTATTAACTAATAATCAATAACACTTTATCTCATTCTGATTGCTGTCGTTGTTAGCAATGGGAGTCCGGGATGTCAGCACCTCCCGCCTCGGTCGGGCCCGCCTTCTGCCCCTGCTCTGGCCACTGGCCTTTGGTTTTTGTTTTTTGGTTGGAATTAGCTATGGGGTAGGGGGATGGGCTTCCCCCTGGGGTTGGGCATCGGGGTTCGGGGGCCGGTTGGGTTCCGGTTCTCCTGTGGTTGTTTGGGTTTGGAGATTTCAGGGGGGGGCGTACACGGGGACTTGCTTGTGCCCGGCAGCGGCGGACAAGGGTGTGTCTAGACTGTTGAGGTTGGAGGCCGGTCACCCCTTATGTTGTGCGGGGGAGGCACAATGTGCGGAGTATGTACAGTGTGAGTATTTTTTTTTTAAATACTCACACTGTACATACTCCGCACATTGGGCACACTCATATCTCATTCAGGGTCTGGCACCAGATATGGTGGGGGGTCACCAAATTTTTTTTGCTGACACATTTTGTTGGTTTCCAGTCTGGTCTGGTCCCCACTTTTTGGCCCCGTCTTCCTCTCCCCTCTCCTGGCGCCATCGTCCGTCCTTGCTCACGACGAGGGTCGGGCGTCGTTTGGGTTTGGCTGGTTCCGGTTCCTTGTTTCGGTTCCGGACGGTTCTCGGGGAGCGCGCCGGGGCTTAGCATTTGGGTCTTCGCACGGCGTCGGTGAATTATTATTATTTTTTCTTGATGGATGGGGCCGGGTGCTGTGGATCGGTGGTTTATTTCCCGATTTTCACCGGTGGGGTGCGGGGTTGGTGTTTGTGGTGCTGTGGGATGGTGTTTATGTGGGTTTTTTCCTGGTGCATTATGGTGTGGGCTTGCTGCGGTGGGGTTTTGGCTCAGTGTTGAGCTTTTTTTTTTTTTTTTTCTGTCGTCGGCACTTGCGTTGGTTTGGGGACTGGAGTGGGCGCTGAGGACCGTCGGTGCGGGTGTATGGCCGGCCTTTTTTCTTGTTGACTGTCCCAGTGTTGGCATGGACGTGTTTTGCTCACCCGGTTGACTGGGAGTTGGCTTTGCTGGGGCTCTGTGCGGTTTGGGCTGGGGCTCGTGGCGCATTGGGCGCTGCACGCCGTAGGGGCCTCCTTTGCGCAATATGGTCTTGTTTCGGCTGTTCCACTGGGGCAGCTGTTATTGATTTTGGCAGTGTTGGGGTGCGCTTTTGTTCACTGCTGTTGGGCGTGGGCGCATCTTCGTGCGCGTTCTTCTTTGTTGGTTTTTGCCTCTTTTTCATTTTCGTCTCACTGGGTGTCACCGTTTCATGTCCTCAAGGCCCCCCCCCCGGGTACCCCCCACCACAACCCCCAATCTACAAATAACTGTTATCATGTTACTTGCGTTCAAATATCTAGACTGTCTCACTATTGTTCTGCTGTGGTTTTCACCCCAAGTCCCCTTGTCCACTTTGTCCCTCTGTCTGTCCCCAAAAAACCTTTTCTGTCTGGCTGCATTTTCAATAAACATCAGAATAATAAAACATTTTTAAAATAAGCAGAGGAAGTATTTCAAACCCCCCTGTTGCAGAGCAAAACTGTTCCAGCACAAAGGCATATAGATCCACCATTCTGCAACGCCATGCAGCTCAATGGAACAGTTTTTTTAAAAAAAAGTTTCTTCAATAAATAAGAATAAAAAAACAAAACAATGAAAGATATCGACAAACTTTGACCTGTAGTAAGTTGTGGACTCCCATTGCCAACTACTAAAGCAGTTAGAATGAGGGGAAAAAAAAGTGTTTTTATTGATTTTGGGGTAATTAATTGCACACAGTTTAAACACAATGCTAGATATCAACAAAATTTGACCTGTAGTAAGTAGTAGACTCCCACTGCCAATTACTACAGCAAACAGAATTAAAAATATATATATTTTATTTGATCGTGATTTTTCTTACACATTTTTCACCCTCAGATGTGTCATTTGTAGACGGTCCCTAACACAGACTGCAAACGCAATGTAGAATCAAGCACCTTTATTACTGTTATGGCATTAACATTTTCAGTGACAACAAATCCAGCCTTGAGTTTTTTACAGACTACATACTACACATGTGATAACGTAGAAAATGTAGTTATGAGGGCGAATACGAGCGTGTGAGAACGGAATGCCAGGCGAATATCAAACATTCGGCCAACTTTCTCTCGCTGATATCAACTCAAAATGCAGTGAGGAGACGCTTTATTATGAATCCCACTGCATTCTGAGCAGGACACGCCCCGCTGCAATATGATTGGCTGCTGCATCCAGGCAACAGGATGACCATTCCAAATCCATCCATCCATTTTCTGTACTGTTTATCCTCACTAGGGTCGCGAATGTCCTGGAACCTATCCCAGCTGTCTTCTGGCGAAAGGCGGTGTACACCCTGAACTTAACACCAGCCAATTGCAGCGCACACACTGTATAAACAAACAACCATTTGCACTCACATTCACACCTACGGGCAATTTAGAGTCGCCAGTTAACCTACCATGCATGTTTTTGGGATGTGGGAGGAAACCGGAGTACCTGGAGAAAAGCCACGCAAGCACGGGGAGAACATGCAAACTCCACACATGCAAGGCCGGATTTGAAACCAGGTCCTCAGAACTGTGAGGCGGATGTGCTCACCAGTCGTCCACCGTGCCGCACAATACATATCATATTTGGACAAATAAAAACAATCAAGTTTGTTTTAAAACTGAAATATAATAATGTTTTTACTCTTGTATTGTTTACAATCAATTGCTGAATTGTGAAATAAATGCTCACAAACTCAAAAGCATGATCCATGAATCCATAGTCGAAACCGCTTATCCTCACTAGGCTCGCGGGCGGGCTCGAGCCTATCCAAGCTATCTTCGGGCGAGAGGCAGGGTACACCCTGAACTGGTCGCGAGCCAATCGCAGGGCACATAGGAACAAACAATCATTCGCACTCACATTTCAACCTACGGACAATTTAGAGTCTTCAATTAACCTACAATGCATGTTTTTGGGATGTGGGAGGAAACCGGAGTACCCGGAGAAAACCCACACAGGCACAGGGAGAACGTGCAAACTCCACATATGCCAGGCTGGATTTGAACCCAGGTTGTCAGAATTGTGAGGCGGATGTGTTAACCAGTCGTCCACCATGCCGCGCCGCTATGTAGTATGTTAATATGTATAAATAATTACTGTGGTGAATCGACTGTGTATAACGTGTCCGGAATTTAAGATTACAGTACAAAAAAAAACAAAAAAAAAGAAACACACAAAAAAAAGAAAACAAAATGGAAGGATGATCAGTCTACCAAGGTACCCTTTGGGAGTTTTACTGACTTTGTGTGCAGATGAATTGTTACTGTTTGAGCTGCCATCAACAGAGAAGGCAGCTATTGCGCCACTTCTGCCTTTGAGTCTTGAGTCAGCTGTAGCTGCATCAACCCAGGCAGCCACCGAGGCATATTGGGGAGCAGCTCGGAGTCGGGTCGTAAGTGTTTATCAACGACTTGCTTTTGGTAGTGGTCCATATACAGTATGTTAATATGTTTAGCGAGCTTTTGGGGAAAACAAAAGGTGGAGGAATATGCTTCTATGTTAGGACTGATTCGATGACTGCTGTGTTGAACTGCCTCAACAGCTCCTATTTACAAGAAAAAGCATTAGCTTAATCGTACCCCTTACTTGGTAATATACGCCACACAAGTTACAGAATGATGTCATCAACATGAAAAAATAACTTAAATATGAGTGTAGTTGAAACTACATTAAATGAGCAACTTAGAGCGGACTTGACATGCAAAATAGCCACCGAAATATAAACAAGCACACCTATCTTCAGTACAGTTCTTTAAAGACTCTTAACTGATAGATAGATCGATAGATAGATAGACAGACAGACAGACAGACAGACAGACAGATAGACAGATAGATAGATAGATAGATAGATAGATAGATAGATAGCAACCCTGCCTATTGTGTGGGGGTCCATGAAGGCAACTGTATGTGTGTGTGTGTGTACATACACACACACATATATATATATATTTATATATGCTGTGTATATATATATTTATATATACAGTATATACTTTCAAATAAATTTATTTTCATTTATTTATTTATTTATCCATCCATCCATTTTCAGAGCCGCTTCTCCTCACTAGGGTCGTGGGCGTGCTGGAGCCTATCCCAGCTGTCATCGGGCAGGAGGCGGGGTACACCTTGAACTGGTTGCCAGCCAATCGCAGGGCACATAGAAACAAACAACCATTCGCAATCACAGTCATGCCTACGGGCAATTTAGAGTCTCCAATTAATGCATGTTTTTGGGATGTGGGAGGAAACCGGAGTGCCCGGAGAAAACCCACGCAGGCACGGGGAGAACATGCAAACTCCACACAGGCGGGGCCAGGGATTGAACCCGGGTCCTCAGAACTGTGAGGCTGACGCTCTAACCAGTCGTCCACCGTGCCGCCATTTATTTATTTATATTTTTATTAAATTATTATGTTTTGTATGTGTGCTGTAGTAATTATTATTATTTGTTTGTATCTGTCCCCTTCACAGAATGTGAATTATTATTAATATTAATAATTATTTGCCGCCTCACACTCCACCACCTCACCACTGACTGCGAAGGTGGTGTCAATTTGCACCACCACTAGACATCGGAACTGGGCTCTTCATGACGATGGCACCATTGAGGCTGGATCTTCTTATAAGAACACAGCCATTGCTCTGCTATACTGGACACATTTGACCTCTCTCAACATATTCAGAGTCCAACCCGCACTCAAGGTCACACCTTAGACCTGGTCATCTCTAAGGATGTCAAATTTATATCAGTTGACATTAAGGATATGGCTATTTCTGACCATTTTTGTGTATTCTTTGTATTACAGATTCTCCCAAAAGTTCAGACAACCTCTATGTCTATTAAGAAAAGGTACATAAATGAGAGTACCGCCACTAAGTTCAGGGAGATCACAGCTGTGCCACAAACTGTGAATGCTGAGACAGTTGATGAACTTTTGGATAGTTTCACCTGGAAAATCTCAAATGTCATGAATGCTGTCGCTCCTATTAAAACTAAGACAATCTTGAGGTGACGTAGAACACCGTAGAGGAGCACAATGATGGTAAAGACCTCAAAATCAAAGTGTCGGAAAGCGAGAGCTTCGCCTTTCGGCTTAGCTCCTTCTTCACCATAACGGATCAATACAAAGTCAGCATCACTGCAGACGCTGCACCGATCCGCCTGTCGATCTCCCGTTCCATTCTTCCCTCACTCGTGAACAAGACCCCAAGATACTTGAATTCCTCCACTTGGGGCAGGATCTTATCCCTGAACTGGAGAGGGAATGCCACAAATTTTCCGACTGATGACCATGGTCTAAGATTTGGAGGTGCTCATTTTCATTCCAGCCGCTTCACACTCAGCTGCAAACCGCTCCAATGAGAGTTGGAGGTCATGGCTTGATGAAGCCAACAGAACCACATCATCTGCAAAAAGGCGAAATGCAATACTAAGGCCACAAAACAGGACCCCCTCTACGCCCCGGCTGTGGCTAGAAATTCTGCCCAAAAAAGTAATGAACAGAATCGATAACAAACTACGTGCCGAGTCGAGGTCAGCAGCACCCCATCCCTACTATACACAGTGTTGATGGTGCACTACTTCCCCCTCCTGAGACGCTGGATGGTGGACCAGAATTTCCTCGAAGCCGTCCGGAAAGACAGACTTCCGGATGACAGTCTTTCTCCATGGCCTCAACGAACGCCTGAAGCAAAAAACTTGGGCTTCCGAACCGTATTGTATTGAAAGTATGTGAACATATCTCAAGCTCTTCTTGAATGGACAGCCCACTCCCGAGCATCGGTGATGACACCATGCTTCTTTTTGTTCTTTTTTTCCCCCCAACACAATAAAATACATTGGCGCTATCATTGATGTTCTCGTCGCCATGGTAACAGGTGTATCTGGTCGCATTGACCAGTGACACATTTTCTGGTTCCACCTCTCTGACAAGTGTTTGATTTCTATAAAGATAAAGCCCAGTGTTCGTAAAAGACGGGATACGGTGGTATCGGAATACATGTCGTGTAGTGTTGCCACTGTCTGACTGAGACACGGCAAGATTGTATGGCAGTAGTCTGACATAGTGCGATCGTCTCCTGAGACACCGCATGGTGGACCAGAATTTCCTTGAAGCCCTCCGGAAGACTTTCTCCATGGCATCACCAAACTCCTCTTTTTGGTTCAGCGACCGCCAAAGCTGCACTCCATTTGGCCAGGTGGTACCCATCAGCTGCCTCGGGAGTTCCACAGACCAAAAAGGCCCAATAGGACTCCTTCTACAGCTTGACGACATCCTTCACCGCTGGTGTCTACCAACGGGTTCGGGGATTGCTGCCACCTTATAGCCACAGCTCCGGTCGGCCACGTCAGCAATGGTGACGTGGAACATGGTCCACTTGGACACAATGTCCTTCGCATCTGTCGGAGGTGGGAGTTGGGGTTTTTGTCTTCCCCCTGTTTCACACACACCTGCTCCTGAGTGCATCTTCACCACCTGTGCCTCGTTCACCCTAATTACCCCTTGCATTTAACCTCGTGTCTCATACTTTCTCGTCGCCAGTTCGTTGTACCTTGTCGTCACGTTGCAGCATTCCTTGTTTCCATGTCACAGACTCACAGTAAGGCTTGACCCTGTTCCGATTATCGACCTCGCCTTTTTGCCTCATGTTTTTGGATACTGTTGCCTTTTTTGGATTGCCTGCCTGTGTACCGACCTATGCCCGTATATTAAACCTCTCTTTTTTTAAACTGTCCATTTGTTTTGGAGTCGTGCATTTTTGGGTCCTATCCTCTGTTCCGTTCATGACGGAACGAACTGGCCATAATATGGACCCAACAGACTCAGACCCGGTGCGCAAAGCCTTCAAGTGCAGGGTCAATGCCTCTCGAAGCAGGATGAGCATCTTGCTGCCCTCCAACTTGATCTAGAGGGACTGTCAAGACATCAGGACAATATGTTGAGACAGGTGGCCTCGCAGTTTGAACTTCTTATGAAAATGATTCAAGAGAAGGAACCAGTTCGCACAACACCCAATACCGCCACGGTACCAACATTTCCATGTGAAGCAGTCACATTGACATTTCCTGATTCTCACTCGGAACGCATTAGTTTTCATGTTTTTGACGCCATGAATCATGACCTTATTTTAGGGAACCCATGGTTGAAATTACATAACCCCCACATTGAGGTTATGTCATGGGGCAGCAATTGCGTCCGGAACTGTTTCAAGCCGCCATGTGATGTTCAGGGCTGTGGTTCTAACGACAATCCACAGACCCCATTTGGGGATCCTGATTTATCTCAAGTGCCCACCTGTTACCAGGATATTAAAGATGTTTTTTCCAAGTCCAAGGCCAAATCCCTTCCACCCCATGGACTTTATGACTGTGCTGTTGACTTGCTGCCTGGAACCACATCCCCACGAGGGAGGTTGTTCTCTCTTTCAGGGCCGGAACACAAGGCCATGAACGAGTACGTGGAAGAATCACTAGCAGCCGGGATCATTCGCCCATCTTCATCCCCTGCGGGAGCTGGATTTTTCTTTGTGGACAAATAGGACAAGACCCTGCGACCCTGTATCGGGGTCTCAGCGACCCTGTACCAGGGTCTCAACGAGATAACTGTAAAAAACAGGTACCCTCTTCGTCTCATCTCCACCGCCTTTGAGTTCCTGGAGGGAGCCAAGATTTTCACTAAACTGGACTTAAGAAATGCGTATCATCTAGTCAGGATAAGGGAGGGGGATAAATGGAAAACAGCATTCAACACACCAACGGGACATTATGAGTATTTGCTAATGCCTTTTGGACTTACTAATGCTCCAGCTGTTTTCCAAAACCTTGTCAATGATGTCCTGCGTGACATGTTGAATGTTTATGTTTTTGTCTATTTGGACAACATTTTGATATTCTCCCCGGATGAGGAGACTCACAATATTCATGTCCGCTCTGTATTGCAGCGGTTACTGCAGAATCAACTATATGTCAAGGCTGAGAAATGTGAGTTCCACAAGGCGTCCGTTTCTTTTCTGGGTTTCGTCCTGGCTCAAGGTGAAGTCAAAATGGACCCTTGCAAAGTCGATGCCGTTATTAATTGGCCTACTCCCACGTCACGCAAATTTTGTACAAAGGTTCTTAGGGTTCGCAAACTTCTACAGAAAATTCATCAGAAATTTCAGTTCTATAGCCTCTCCTTTGCATGATCTTACCTCGCCACACAGACCTTTTGGAACCCGCTTTGTCAGGCAGCTTTTCAGAAACTTAAATCGAGCTTTACTCCGCTCCCATCCTTACTTAGCCAGATCTCAAACAGCAGTTTGTGGTAGAAGTCGATGCGTTTGATGCCAGAATAGGAGCAGTCCAGAAATCTCTCAAGGATGATAAATTACATCCTTGTGCTTTTCTCTCCAAAAAACTGACTCCAGCTGAGAGAAATTATGACATTGGTGACCGTGAATTGCTGGCAGTCAAGGTGGCTTTGATGGAGTGGAGGCACTGGCTAGAGGGGGCACAGACTCCGTTTTTAGTATGGACAGATCACAAGAACCTTGAGTATATTCAATCTGCTAAAAGATTAAATGCGAGGCAGGCTAGATGGGCTCTGTTCTTCACTAGATTTAATTTCATGTTATCCTACCGACCTGGTTCTAAAAATGGTAAGCCAGATGCTTTGTCACGTATTTTCTGCGAAAATAATTCTTTGTCCGACCCTAAGACTATTTTGCCCAAGTCATGTTTCATTTCCGCTTTTGTTTGGGACGTTGAAACTGCGGTTAAAGAGGCTCTGAAAAACACTCTCAGCCCTGAAGATTACCCTGAAAACAGGCTTCATGTGGTTCCGACCTTAAGGGGAAGAGCCATCCACTGCGCTCACACGAACCGTACTGTATGTCACCCAGGCATTGCCAAAACGCAATCAGTGGTCGAACAGCGCTTTTGGTGGCCTAATGCTGGCAAGCATTGATTACGTCAAAGCTTGCCAGGTATGTGCTGCTAACAAGCCCTCACGTCAACGTCCTTCTGGGGAGTTGCGACCCCTGCCAATACCACAATATCATTGGTCAGACATTTCCGTAGACTTTGTGACAGGATTACCGGCCTCTAAAGGTAACACCACCATTCTCACAGTTGTTGACAGGTTCTCTATGTTGGCACACTTCATTGCACTTCCGAAACTCCCCTCAGCTAAAGACACTGCCAAGTTGATGATTAATCAGGTATTCAAGTTCCATGGTTTCCCCAAGAATGTGGTGTCTGATAGGGGTCCCTAATTCATTTCGCAATTTTGGAAGGAGTTTTGCAATCTCATAGGTGCCACCGTCAGTCTGTCAACTGGGTTTCACCCTGAAACCAACGGCCAAACCGAGAGGCTGAACCAGGACCTGGAGACTGGGCTCCAATGCCTCGCTTCTCAGGAGCCGCGATCCTGGTCTCAGAAACTGGTTTGAGTCGAATTCTCTCACAATTCCCTCCCCTCTGCATCCACTGGTCTATCGCCTTTTCACGTTGTGCAACAAACAACAGTCAGGACCCGTCCCCCCACCCGAAGGCGGAGGGAGGCTACCCTCTCGTCCACCAGGGTGAACCCCAATGTACAGGCACCGAGCCGGGGGGGAATAAGTATACCCACACCTGCTCGGCGCCTCTCACCGTGGGCAACTCCAGAATGGAAGAGAGTCCAACCCCTCTCAAGAGGACTGGTACCAGAGCCCAAGCCGTGTGTGGAGGCGAGCCAGACTATATCCAATCGGAACTTCTCAACCTCACAGACCAGCTCAGGCTTCTTCCCTCCCAGAGAGGTGACATTCCACATCCCAAGAGCCAGCTTCTGTAGCCGGGGATCAGATCGCAAAGGTCCCTGCCTTCGGCCACCGCCCAGCTCACACTGCACCCGACCCCTACGGCCCCTCCCACAGGTGGTGGAAGGGGGACCCATGTTACCCTTTCGGGCTGTGCCTGGCCGGGCCCTGTGGATGCAGGCCCGGCCACCACGGGCTCGCCTTCAAGCCCCACCTCGAGGCCTGGTTCCAGAAGGGGACCCAGTGACCTGTGACCAGGCAAGGGAAACCTAAATCCATTTATAATATTCATCATAGGGGTCTTTTGCCGTGCTTTGTCTGGTCCCTCACCTAGGACCTGTTTGCGATGGGTGACCCTACCAGGGACGTGAAGCCACAGACAATTTAGCTCCTAGGATCATTGGGACACACAAACCCCTCCACCACGATAAGGTAACGGCTCCAGGAGGGGGGTTTAGGTTTTACAATGACAGAGTCAAGGCGATGAATAATGTTAAAACAGAGGCAGAAAGAACTGAGTAAACATCCATCCATCCATCCATTTTCCATACCACTTATCCTCACTAGGGTCACTGACGTACTGGAACATATCCCAGCTATCTTCGGGCGAGAGGCAGGGTGCACCTTGAACTGGTCGCCAGCCAATTGCAGGGCACATATAAACAAACAGCTATTCGCACTCACATTCACACCTAGGGGCAATTTAGAGTCTCCAATCAACCTACCATGCATGTTTTTGGGATGTGGGAGGAAGCCGGAGTAACTGGAGAAAACCCATTCAAGCACGGGAGACCATGCAAACTCCACACCCGTCGTCCATCGTGCTGTTGAGTAAACAATGAATGAACAAAAACTTGATTAGTATAAACAAACACTGCACAAACGTATTATTAAACAGAAGAGAACAGAATTTTTTTTTACAAAAGAACACCCGATTTGGGGATTGAAAATTCATGAGGGAATCTCTCCCTCCAAAATGTCCATAGGATGGATTTGTTCTCCCCTGCCCCGTTTTTTATGTGGACTCGTTTTTTTGGCGTTATGTCACCATTATAAATTAATGATATGCCACCATTATAAATGGCTGTATGAAAAAGATAGAACACTTCCTTAACAGTCGGTCAACTGATAAAGTGTTTAAAGCAAGCATGATTAAGTTCATGACCTTCACTATCACACCTGAAAACAAACAACTGTCCTTGCAGCCATTTTCTACAAGTATATCACTTGTTGTCAATAAGGTGGTGGACACACCACACGAGAGGTGGACACACTAGTCGCTAGCCAATCGCAAACCCAGACAGAGAGACAGATATAGACAGACAGACAGAGACAGACAGACACCCATAAAGACAGATAGACAGAGAAAGACTGAGAAATAGACACACACAGAGACAAATAGACAAGTAGACAGATAGAGATAGACACAGACAGACAGACAAATAGACAGACAGAGAAGACAGACAGACAGACAAGATGAAGAGACAAAGAGATAAGAGCTGTGTCAATATTGAAATATGTCAATCACTGTATAGCTTCAATTATTGATGTTTTAGATTCAAATGAGGAAATAATTGTTACTTTGATGGAATGCACTCATTTATTTCAGAGTAGTCTGTTGTGTTTAGTTGATATCCATAAGGGGAGCTCTTCCCCTTTTGGTTGGTCACAATGATTTTTTTACCCATACCTATTTTGGGGAGATTGGACTCCCTCCAAAGAATCACTTTTGCCTCAGCTCCATCCTGAAAGATTAAAAAGGTTCAATGAGTACTGCCTGCTGAAATGTAGATCTAGCCAACAATAGTTAAGATTAGATTTAAAGTGCTCCAAAGTGCCCAAAAAAATGTCTTGTAAATTTGACACACAACAAAAAAGAGTAATGTTAACAAGCCAGACGATGAATCAATGGATAAAAAAAATTGCAAAGTATGTGAAATCAGGCTTCAAAATTGTCAAGAAATGAGACACTGTGGACTGGGTGATCTGAAAATCCTGCCTCCGTTACCAATCAAAAACTTTTTTTATCATGAATTTTCTGGTCCTCGGCCTGGAGTGCCAGAGAGAAGCAATACATAGCACACGTTATTATGGGCTGCAGAGAGTCATTCTGCCCCTTTGTTTAGGTTGAAATTCAGCAGACGGTAGTTGACAGACTCGCAACTCATTGTGGCGACTTGTCAGCCACAATGGGTTGCGAGGAGGAGGGGGCGGGAATCATCCGTGGTGTGCACAGTGGTGTGGGCCTGCAGCCGGCAAGGTGCAACCCCTCCTCCTCACCCACAATGTGAGTGGCTGATCAGAATCAGAATCATCTTTATTTGCCAAGTATGAAAAAAAACACACAAGGAATTTGTCCCCAGTAGTTGGAGCTGCTCTAGTACAACAACAGACAGTCAATTGACAGAGAACACTTTTGAGACATAAAGACATTGACAAAACCAGTCACTGAGCAATAAAGGGTTGCTGTTGGATGTTCGCCATGTATTCTAACCGCGGGGTGGCGGATCCTGTGCAGCTCGCTGCTGACTTGCAACAATTCCCATGCGGCATGCAGTTATGTTAGCCCAAAGAACACCAAACACACTGCACATTAAGGTTGATGTACTCTATACTGGTAAAACTGGCTTCATTATGAATGAGGAAGTGGCAATTCCGCCAAATTTCCACTGGATGAAATAGGGTGATAGGTGTTTCTACAGCGGGGGACAGAAAGTATACTCTCTTGACATCACGAGGATCGTTTTTATCCCCGCCCACAAAATCAGAACAGTGTAGAAGATGAAAAAGAGTCTTCAGCTATACCTCAACAATTCAGTACAATATTGCTCTCAGTCTTTGCAAGTTTTCAGCACTTAAAAAATATTTTAAATGGAAACAAAACAAGGACTTATGTTTTGGGGCAATTTAAGTTATTTTTTGGTACCGTATGTGAAGTGGCAACAATGTTAGAAAGGTATTTCATTACTTTAAAAGAAATGTCTGTGTTAAATTCCCATGGGCTCACCACCTGTGCGAGGGGGCATATGGGTCGGGTGCAGTGTGAGCTAGGCGGTGGCGAAAGGCAGGTACCTTGGCGGTATGATCCCCGGCTACAGAAGCTGGCTCTCAGGACGTGGAACATCACCTCTCTGGCAGGGAAGGACCCTGAGCTGGTGTGTGAGGTCGAGAAGTTCCGACTAGACATAGTCGGGCTCCACTCCACACACAGCTTGGGATCTGGTACCAGTCCTCTCTCAAGAGTGGTTGGACACTCTTCCACTCTGGAGTTGCTTACGGTGAGAGGCGCCGAGCAGCTGTGGGTGTACTTATTGCCCCCCCTGGCTCGGCGCCTGTACATTGGGGTTCACCCTGGAGGATGAAAGGGTAGCCTTCCTATGCCCCCAGGTGGGGGACGGGTCCTGATTGTTGTTTGTGCCTATGCACCAAACAGCAGTTCAAAGTACCCACCATTTTTGGACTCCTTGGAGGGGGTGCTGGAGAGAGCTCCATCATTCTGCTGGGGGTCTTCAATGCTCATATGGGCAGTGACAGTGAGATCTGGAAGCGCGTGATTGGGAGGAACGGCTCCCCCCGATCAGAGTTCTGTTATTGGACTTCTGCGCTCATCAAGGATTGTCCATAACGAACGCCACATTCAAGGATAAGGATGTCCATATGTGCACTTGGCACCAGGACACCCTAGGCCGCAGTTCGATGATTGACTTTGTGGTCGTGGGAAATCAAGTTGGTTAGAGATTGTGTGATCTCCGCAGACAAAAACATGACGGCGTCTCTTGCATAGACCCGGAAAAAGCAGCTACTACAAGACAAAGTTTCTGTTTTCATAGTCTTTTTCCTTTTTCAGCGGCAGTTTTTCGCTATGTTCTTTTCTCTTTTCCTTCACCAGCTTAGCTAACAGGGGTAACTCACAGTGAGCCATTTGAGATTCTCACCGCTACATCAACCCCAACTCATCTGTCATGGGGAATCCCAGTTTCATCGCTGAGCAGCCGCTGAAGAGAAAAAAAGGCAGATTCGTCTACTTTGACAGAGGATTTACTTGACTCGACACAGACACAGGCTCGTGTCCTCTCAATCGACAAAAAATTGTCTATTACACTCGACTTGCTTCGCCAAACTCAAAAACAGCTTGGAGTTCACACAGCAACAGGTCAAGGGGCTAAGATTAGATAATGCAAACATGTCAACGTCAGCGGAATTGTAAACTCTGATTGGAATACAAAATTATGAAAAAAACCACGCTGGACATTCAATTATGAAGCACCCGTGACAATCAAATTTCCTCTGGCATTCCAGAAGGGAGGCCCTCGTCCAGAAAACCGACCACGTCTCATCATTGCAAAGTTTGAACACAAAATCAAAAGGTCATGAGGTCAAAGGGACTTAGTTTGGAACGAATTAACAGTTTCTCAAGAGTATCAACTAGAGGCGTAAAATTTTCTACCCATTGATGAAGAACCCCCATGAGAAAGGCAAAGGAGGGTGGCTGGTTGTCGACTAGCTCTGCATCGATGATCAACTGTTTCATGATGCCAATGTCACGCCCTGGCTCTTCTCGATAAGTACTTCTGATCTGTTGTTGTTATTAATTGTCAAAAGCTTACTGTATTTTGTTTCATTCTTTCAATTTTTGCTTAGACAAACAAAAGCACGGAATCACGCATGCCACCAGCATAAATTCTCATTCCTTTCTGTCTGTTTTCCTGCTCTGCTTGTTCCCAGATGCTTAACACACAATTCTCACAAAATTGTTCACGACAAACAACTACCACACCATATTATCGCCTTATCACTGTTTGTTTTCTATGTTCTAAGTTTGCTTGCTACCCTTCTATGTACCCTGGCTTTGCTGTAAAATATCCTTATCACACTCTTTAAATAACATTTATAAACACAATACCATAAAATTTCCTGCAAACTGTCAAAAAAAAAGAACAACAAAGAATACATAATGCCAAATCTATCTGAAATTACTATACATGCTACCATTATATGTCACACTTAAGTTTTGTGTCATGGAATGTCAATGGCTTTCGATCACAGGCAAAGAGAATTAAGATTATGGATGATGGACATTTTTCAGAACAGTCAAGGAGATAAACGATAAAGGTCAAATAAGTAGCCATATGAACATAGCTTCAATGAAATTACTACTAGAGTCAGGCAAAGACCCCACTCGCCCGGCTAATTATATATCAAGATTATCTCGAAAATCCATGCAGCGAGACTTGAAAAAGATTCCTGTTGATGATAGACTATGACCAGACAGGTTTCATTAGAGGTAGAAGTTCCACAAATAATATCAGACGTCTATTAAATTTAATAAGCATGTCACAGCGTAAAAATCTAAGCAAAGCAAAGAAAACTTATTTATATGGCGCATTTCATCCACAAGGCAACGCAATGAGCTTTACATAATTAAAAGCTTTTAAAAACAGAAAAAAAAAAATCTTAAGAATATTTAAAACATGTAGGAAAAAAGGTACAATTAAATCAGCGTAAAGTTAGAATTGGAGTAATATGCTCTGACCTCTTTGTTAAGATCAGAACCCAAGCTGCAGCATTCTGAATGAGCTGCAGCTGTTTAATGCTCTTTTGGGGGAGTCCAGTCAGAATACCATTACAATAATCAAGTCTACTTGAGATAAAAGCATGGATGAGATTCTCTTGGTCCCCTCCTTGAGCCGTCACCTTATCGTGGTGGAGGGGTTTGTGTGTCCCAATGATGCTAGGAGCTAAGTTGTCTGGGGCTTTATGCCCCTGGCAGGGTCACCCATGGCAAATAGGTTCTAGGTGAGGGACTAGACAAAGCACGGCTCAAAGACCCCTTATGAAGAAGACAAATTATGGACTCAGGTTTCCCTTGCCCGGACGCGGGTCACCGGGGCCCCACTCTGGAGCCAGGCCTGGAGTTGGGGCTCGAAGGAGAGCGCCTGGTGGCCTGCACCCATGGTGGCCTGCACCCATGGGGCCCGTCCGGGCACAGCCCGAAAGGGTAACGTGGGTCCCCCTTCCCATGGGCTCACCACCTGTGGGAGGGGCCATAGGGGTCGGGTGCAGTGCGAGCTGGGCGGTGGCCGAAGGCGGGGACCTTGGCGATCCGATCCCCGGCTACAGAAGCTGGCTCTAAGGACGTGGAATGTCACTTCTCTGGCAGGGAAGGAGCCTGAGCTGGTGTGTGAGGTCGAGAAGTTCCAACTAGATATAGTCGGACTCGCCTCCACGCACAGCTTGGGCTCTGGTACCAGTCCTCTCGAGAGGGGTTGGACTCTCTTGCACTCTGGAGTTGCCCACAGTGAGAGGCGGCGAGCAGGTGTGGGTATACTTATTGCTCCCCGGCTCGGCGCCTGTACGTTGGGGTTCACCCCGGTAGACGAGAGGGTAGCCCCCTTCGGGTGGGGGGACGGGTCCTGACTGTTGTTTGTGCCTATGCACCAAACACCAGTTCAGAGTACCCACCCTTTTTGGAGTCCTTGGAGGGGGTGCTGGAGAGTGCTCTAGCTGGGGACTCCATCGTTCTGCTGGGGGACTTCAATGCTCACGTGGGCAATGACAGTGAGACCTGGAAGGGCGTGATTGGGAGGAACGGCCCCCCCGATCAGAACCCGAGTGGTGTTCTGTTATTGGACTTCTGTGCTCGTCATGGATTGTCCATAACGAACACCATGTTCAAGCATAAGGGTGTCCACACGTGCACTTGGTACCAGGACACCCTAGGTCGCAGTTCGATGATCGACTTTGTGGTCGTGTCATCGGACTTGCGGCCGCATGTCTTGGACACTCAGGGGAAGAGAGGGGCGGAGCTGTCAACTGAGGGAGCAGAGTCTGGGTTCTCTGAGGCGGGCTCTCCTTTCGCCGGAGTTGAGGTCACCGAGGTGGTTAAAAAGCTCCTCGGTGGAAACGCCCCAGGGGTGTATGAGATTTGCCCGGAGTTCCTCAAGGCTCTGGATGTTGTAGGGCTGTCCTGGTTGACACGCATCACGTGGACATTGGGGACAGTGCCTCTGGATTGGCAGACTGAGGTGGTGGTCCCCCTTTTTAAGAAGGGGGACCGGAGGTTGTGTTCCAACTACAGGGGGATCACACTCCTCAGCCTCCCTGGTAAGGTCTATTCAGGGGTGCTGGAGAGGAGGGTCCGTCGGGAAGTTAAATCACAGATTCAGGAGGAGCAGTGTGGTTTTTGTCCTGGCCGTGGAACAGTGGACCAGCTCTACACCCTTGGCAGGGTCCTCGAGGATGCATGGGAGTTCGCCCAACCAGTCTACATGTGTTTTGTGGACTTGGAGAAGGCGTTCGACCGTGTCCCTCGGGTGGTGCTGTGGGGGGTGCTTCGGGAGTATGGGGTACCGAACCCCCGGATACGGGCTGTTGAGGTCACCGAGACGACCAGAGTCAGAGTTTGGTCCGCATATCCGGCAGTAAGTCGGGCTCGTTTCCAGTGAGGGTTGGACTCCGCCAAGGCTGCCCTTTGTCACCGATTCTGTTAATAACTTTTATGGACAGAATCTCTAGGCGCAGCCGAGGCGTAGAGGGGGTCCGGTTTCGCGGCCTCAGTATTGCATCTCTGCTTTTTGCAGATGATGTGGTTCTGTTGGCTTCATCAAGCCGTGACCTCCAACTCTCATTGGAGCAGTTCGAGTGTGAAGCGGCTGGGATGAGAATCAGCACCACCAAATCTGAGACCATGGTCCTCTGTCGGAAAAAGAGTGGCGTGCCCTCTCCAGGTCGGGGATGAGATCCTGCCCCAAGTGGAGGAGTTCAAGTATCTTAGGGTCTTGTTCACGAGTGAGGGAAGAATGGAACGGGAGATCGACAGGCGGATCGGTGCAGCGTCTGCAGTGATGCTGACTTTGTATTTATCCGTTGTGGTGAAGAAGGAGCTAAGCCGAAAGGCGAAGCTCTCGCTTTCCGACACTTTGATTTTGAGGTCTTTACCATCATTGTGCTCCTCTACGGTGTTCTACGTCACCTCAGGATTGTCTTAGTTTTAATAGGAGCGACAGCATTCATGACATTTGAGATTTTCCAGGTGAAACTATCCAAAAGTTCATCATGCTCAGCATTCACAGTTTGTGGCACAGCTGTGATCTCCCTGAACTTAGTGGCGGTACTCTCATTTATGTACCTTTTCTTAATAGACATAGAGGTTGTCTGAACGTTTGGGAGAATCAGTGTTGCAGACTTTTTATCGGTCCAATGTGGTGAAGAAGGAGCTAAGCTGAAAGGCGAAGCTCTTGATTTACCGGTCAATCTACGTTCCTACCCTCACCTATGGTCACGAGCTGTTGGTCAGATCCGAAAGAACAAGATCCAAGACTCTTGTCACAAGAGTGACAAGATGGCGCCTACCAGTGTGGTCGCCTCGGTAACGCGCTCTCTAGTATTGTTTTTTTTGTTTTTTTCATTCGTCTTTGGAGACATTACACGACTCACTTACACAAGGGGAGACTTGCTAACCATCAAGGAGGCTACTCCGGACTTTCTTTCACCAACTTTCACAAATCCGCTAAATTTTTTCCCCGTGTTACTTACCGGGGCGGTCTCCACGGTTTTCATGTCAGATTTCTGTGGGGCCAATTATACATTACTCGTGCACTCACTGTAGTTCTCTCGCCACGCTGCACTATTTGCATATCTGTTGTTGACAAATACTTGCCACTCATGCCAGAGTACTCATGCCAGAGTAGCAGCATGATTGAGAAGTATTTGCAACATTTGCACAAGCAACATTGTCCCAGATTATCGCACTACTCGTCACTTTAAACCGCATACACTCCTTTTAGTCTCGGCGCCCTTTGCACAATGGTCATTGCACCGGACTATTGCAATATTAGTCATTCGAACTGCTCTAAGTGCTCGCTTTGCACAATTGTCAAAAAAATGTACCGGCATTACCAGATAACTAGCAATCCATCCATCCATCCATTTTCTGAGCCGCTTCTCCTCACTAGGGTCGCGGGCGTGCTGGAGCCTATCCCAGCTGTCATCGGGCAGGAGGTGGGGTACACCCTGAACTGGTTGCCAGCCAATCGCAGGGCACATAGAAACAAACAACCATTCGCACTCACAGTCATGCCTACGGCAATTTTGAGTCTCCAATTAATGCATGTTTTTGGGATGTGGGAGGAAACCGGAGTGTCACGTACGTGGTTAGGGCGAGGGCGAGTAACACAAGGCAAGAACATGGTGGACCCAATTGCAGGGAAGCAGGGAGGCAAGGCAGGAGTCTCAAAATAATATTTAATCTTCAAAAAGGGAAAACTGAACAAAGTCCCACAACAGATACCAATCAAATCAAAGTAAAGAAACACTTGAATATCTAAAACTGGAAACAAACTATGACCTGTGAGTAAGACGTGGAATAGAAAGGGAAAATGACACCTGACAATGACATACCACAATGATAAAGACAACTGACGACTATGACATGGAAAAGACGTGACAACGACAATGAACTGACAAGAACTGAAAGAAACCAGGGAACTAAATACAAACAGATTGACGAGACAACGAGGAACACCTGGACAAGACACGAGTGGCTGGAGAGAGCTGATTGGTCAACACAAAGTAGACGAGAACAGTTGGACACAACAACCTAATGAGCACACGACAAACATAGAACACAGGAAAACATGGAACAAAACTAAACACAACCCAAACCAAAACACAGACCATGACAGTACCCCCCCTCTAAAGGAACGGATCCCAGACGTTCCCCAAACAACAACCAAAAAGTCACCAACCCAGGGTGGGCGGAAGGGGGCCTGGAGGAGGGTACAGAGTCCACCCCTCAGGTCAGTCTGGTGGCCATCCAGGCCACCCGGGGTGAGGTGCTTGGCTGAGCGGTTGAGGAGGTCGTCCAAGACGCCAGGCACCAGGGTCTTTATAGGGCCATTCAGGCGGACGGCCATGTTGCCGAACCCAATGGTAATGCAGGGGCCAGGCAATAGGGTTGGGTGGCGGCCGCTGGACGAACGCCGCCGTAGTGCGATCGGGTGGCGGCCGCTGGACGAACGCCGCCGGAGCAAGGACGGGTGGCGCACGGGTGGCGGCCGCTGGACGAGCCCCGCCGGAGCAAGGACGGGTGGCGGCCGCTGGACGAGCGCCGCAGGAATGGGAGCCTGGCGCAATTGCCGAGGAGCAGGAACGGGGGCCTGGCGCAGCTGCCGAGGAGCAGGAACGGGGGCCTGCCGCAGCTGCCGAGGAGCAGGAACGGGGGCCTTCCGCAGCTGCCGAGGAGCAGGAACGGGGGCATGCCGCAGCTGCCGAGGAGCAGGAACGGGGGCCTGCCGCCGCTTCCTCAGCCTGCCGCCATCAAGGTCTCGGGAAGGTGAACTAGGAAAAATGGCTGGTACTGAACATGGTGGCAGGTTTGACTAGACGTGACTTAATTGGAGCCGTGGAACAACGTGTGGGAACAGGTGAAAAATTAAGTGACTTGTGAACAGGGGAAAAACGAGGGGGGAAAATTTGACCTTTACTTGGGCGCCTCCGTTGGCCACCACGCGGCGGTCCCGGGTAGATGGCCAAACTGGTGCCCAAGAAAAGGTCCGAGGGAAAGGTTTTGGACTCACTGGGGTTGGAAACGGGGAGACGTAACAAAAACTGACGAGGACGGGATAAACTAGGGAAGGAACCAGAAAAATCTAAATCTGTGTCAGATTCAGAATCAGACAGGAGGTTAACTAAATCGGGGCCATCTTCACAATCAGAAAAATCAGAATCTAAAGAAACATGTGGCTGTAAAATAGTAGGGCATGGTGAATAACTAGGACAAGTGGGGGGACCCGATGAAAAGGACAGAAAAGACTGAACGATAGGGCTTACTGGAGGAGGGTAGGTATGGATGGCAGGCTGAGGACAGTGGGAGGCAGTTTGGTGGTGTCCAGGGTGACGCCTTGTTCTTCCCGCTGGGTCCTGTTCTGGGCGGTTCATTCTGTCACGTACGTGGTTAGGGCGAGGGCGAGTAATGCAAGGCAAGAACATGGTGGAGCCAATTGCAGGGAAGCAGCGAGGCAAGGCAGGAGTGCGGGAGTCTCAAAATAATATTTAATCTTCAAAAAGGGAAAACTGAACAAAGTCCCACAACAGATACCAATCAAATTAAAGTAACAAAGAAACACTCGAATATCTGAAACTGGAAACAAACTATGACCTGTGAGTAAGACGTGGAATAGAAAGGGAAAATGACACTTGACAATGACATACCACAATGATAAAGACAACTGGTGACTATGACATGGCAAAGACATGTCACAATGACAATGAACCGACAAGAACTGAACGAAACCAGGGAACTAAATACAAACAGATTGACGAGACAACGAGGAACACCTGGACAAGACACGAGTGGCTGGAGAGAGCTGATTGGTCGACACAAAGTAGACGAGAACAGGTGGACACGACAACCTAATGAGCACACGACAAACATGGAACACAGGAAAACATGGAACAAAACTAAACACAACCCAAACCAAAACAAAACACAGACCATGACACGGAGAAAACCCACGCAGGCACGGGGAGAAGATGCAAACTCCACACAGGTGGGGCCAGGGATTGAACCCGGGTTCTCAGAACTGTGAGGCTGACGCTCTAACCAGTTGTCCACCGTGCCGCTCTAGCAATCCTTTACTGCTTTTTTTTTTGTCAATGTCTTTATGTCTCAAAAGTGTTCTCTCTCATTGACTGTCTGTTGTCGTACTAGGGCGGCTCCAACTACTGGGGACAAATTCCTTGTGTGTTTTTTGGACATACTTGGCAAATAAAGATGATTCTGTTTCTGATTCTGATGCCTCCTGGGCACCTTCCCAAAATACAAGTATATTAAAAAAAAAAACTAACCGGCCACGTCCCACCGGGAGGAGACCCCGGGCACGTCCCAGAGACTATGTCTCCCGGCTGGCCTCGGAACACCTCAGGATACCCCCAGAAGAGCTGGATGAAGTGGCTGGGGAGAAGGAAGTCTGGGCATCCCTGCTAAAGCGATTTCTCCCGCGACCCGACCTCGGATAAGCGGAAGAAAATGGTCATCATTGATACCCTCCATAGGATGAGTATGACACTAAAGTTTCATATGATGACTAAGCCACAAAGGTTCTCAGGAGGCTGGCTGTTCACAGAGTGATGTGTCCAAGCTTATCTATGGACAAGCCGAAAGGAAAAGAATATATATATATATATCCCTTAAATTATTCACTTTTGTTACATTGCAGCCATTTGCTAAAATCATTTAAGTTCATTTTTTCCCTCATTAATGCACACACACCACCCCATATTGACAGAAAAAAACGGAATTGTTAAAATTTTTGCAGATTTATTAAAAAACTGAAATATCACACAGCCATAAGTATTCAGACTCTTTGCTCATTATTTAGTAGAAACACCCTTTTGAGCTAATACAGCCATGAGTCTTTTTGGAAATGATGCAACAAGTTTTTCACACCTGGATTTGGGGATCCTCTGCCATTCCTCCTTGCAGATCCTCTTGAGTTCTGTCAGGTTGGATGGTGAATGTTGGTGACAGCCATTTTCAGGTCTCTCCAGAGATGCTTAATTGGGTTTAAGTCAGGGCTCTGGCTGGGCCATTCAAGAACAGTCACGGAGTTGTTCTGCAGCCACTCCTTCGTTATTTTAGCTGTGTGCTTTGGGTCATTGTCTTGTTGGAAGGTGAAGGAGAAGGTTTTCGTCCAGCATATTCCTGTGCTTGGCCGCATTCATCTTTCCTTCGATTGCAACCAGTCGTCCTGTCCCTGCAGCTGAAAAACACCCCCACAGCATGATGCTGCCACCACCATGCTTCACTGTTGGGACTGTATTGGACAGGTGATGAGCAGTGCCTGGTTTTCTCCACACATATTGTTTAGAATTAAGGCCAAAAAGTTCTATCTTGGTCTCATCAGACCAGAGAAACTTTCTCCCATTTCCCGACTGCATCTCTGAAGATCAGCCACAGTGATCTTTGGGTTCTTCTTTACCTTCTCACCCGATTGCTCAGTTTGGCCAGACAGCCAGCCAGCTCTACAGCTCTAGGAAGGGTTCTGGTAATCCCAAACATCTTCCATTTAAGGATTATGGAGGCCACTTTGGAAGCTTAAGTGCAGCAGAAATTTTTGGGAACCTTGGCCAGATCTGTGCCTTGCCACAATTCTGTCTCTGTCCTTTGACCTCATGATACTCATTTGCTCTGGCATGCACTGTGAGCTGTAAGGTCTTATATAGACAGGTGTGTGGCTTTGCTCATAAGTCCATCCATCCATCCATTTTCTTTCCCGCTTATCCTCACTAGGGTCGCGGGCTGCTGGAGCCTATCCCAGTTATCTTCGGGCGGGAGGCGGGGTACACACTGAAGCAGTCGCCAGCCAATCGCAGGGCACATGGAAACAAACAACCATTCACACTCACAACTACGGGCAATTTAGAGTCCTCAATCAACCTACCACGCATGTTTTTGGGATGGGGAGGAAACTGGAGTGCCCGGAGAAAACCCACCCAGGCACGGGGAGAACATGCAAACTCCACACAGGCAAGACCGGAATTTGAACCCCGGTCCTCAGAACTGTGAGGCAGATGTGCTTACCAGTCGTCCACCGTGCTGGCATCTATAAAAATATGCTTCACTGTATGTGTGTGTGTGTGTATATGTATGTGTGTGTATATATTTACATATATATTATATATATATATACACATACATATATACATACACATCCATATATATATACATATATATATATATATATACATACATATACACATATATACACACATATATATATATACACACACACACACACACACACATATATATATATATATATATATATATATATATATATATATACACACACACACACACACATATATATATATATATACACACACACACACACACACACACACATATATATATATATATATATATAAATAAATAATGCGCTCAGTTGATGTGCAATATTATGCTTGTGCCACAGTTAGCCACACTTTATGTAGCTGTTGGTTCCATGAGGCTGATGGGACCGCAACACCTTAATAAATTTGCCATGCTTGAAATAAAATACTCTTTATTCTCCATCCATTCACCTCAACAGGTAAGAAAGCAGAGTACCTGGAGAAAGCCCACACAGGTAGAGGGAGAACATGCAAACGCCACACAGGAAGGCCAGAGCCCAGAGTTGAACCCACAACCTCTGAACTATTAAGTCTATGTGCCTCCACCTAAGTTACTTCATGTGTGTGAACGAAAATGGTGAGTTTCCTGGCAGTATGAGTGCAATGTGTGTTGTCAAACCTTGGAAGTAACTGTTACTGTATATTGCTAATTTTTAAATTTGTTAAGTATTTTTTTTTAAATATACTTGTATTTTGTTAGCTCGACACAAAAAACGAGTACAGTAACCATTGCCAATGAAGCATGGAGCATAAGACTGAGAGGTGGAGTTTTGGGAATGTAATTTCTGTTTAGAAAAATTTGCCAAACCGATAGTGAAACTTTAAAAAGTGAAAAAAGAATGGCACGGACCGTTATAAAGTCACGCGACTTTTATTACTAAGAATTGTGGCAACTGTAGTTTGTGTCATCAGAATGTTGCGTATTGCCATACTGCCTACACGACAGATGTTACTTCAACTCCCATGATTCATTGCGAGACACCGTTGGTTTACTTCCTCTGTAACATGTTACAAATGTTTGCTTCGGATCACGCTGTTATCTTCTCCAAGTAAATGTGTTCCGGACCGAAAGATGGCGTCTAGAATCAAGTAAGAAATATTTGCTGTTCCATTTAGCATGTATGGTACCGTAAGCTTTTTCACAGTGAGTAATTGCTCATATTACTTGCAGTTCTTGCGCCTGACAGTGAAACAACAGTACGTGCCCTCCAAAAATGAACTCAAAAACATTGCCTTGGTCGTCATTGTATTTTTTGGGATTAGTTGAATGACATCAGCTCTCGTTTAATTTCGGCAAACTATTAGATACCATGCTTTTAATAACATCCACAATACTCTACAGCGTGGTATTGAGAGTAGGCACGTACAATTGGAAATAATAGCTCGAGTGTGTTATGAAGGTTAGCCTTCTGAATTCATTTTCACATGTATATTGACGAAGCTAATTTGCTTCATCTGTCCAAGTCGGCTGTTTTGTCTTTTGAGAGAGTAAGATAATTACTAATATTCAATTCAATTGTATGTTTGAAGATTAATTTTATTATTGAACAGGAGTGCTATTGGTCTATCCAAAATGTCAATAAACCCCAAATGAGAATATTTAATAACGTCAAATTGAGGTTTTGACTTTCTTATGACAAATGTCTTTGTGTGCACTATTATTGGACAACTGTTAGTATAAAAAAAATTATCATGCAACTAAGTGAAAACTGTAGGTATGTTAATACAATTTTCAAAATATCTGTATATATAAAATAAGACTATCCTTTGATAGAGGAGTGAAAGACGAATAAAACCAGCCCTAGTTTGTATGAATCGGATAAGGATTAAGGATTTTATGCAACATTTTACATGGCAAATTGGCCAAAATTTTCTTGTCCAGAAATCAACATTAATCATTGGGAAATTTGCGACCAAAACCTTGACTATTTGATAGAAAAATGCTCGTATGTTAGTCTTATTAGTTAAAAAGTTGATGTTTCAAAAGGCCATTTACAGATTTTTCAATGGTGACCGCTCGAGCCATCTCTTTTTCTGGGTCTAAGTGAGAGCATGTGCATCATCAGAATTCAAACTTCAAAGAAAACAAGGATAATAATAATGAATCAATCACATATAGTTTTATATCGTGGTCGAATCCTGTGAAGGGTGATTGTCGATGCCAAAATTGAGGAACATTTTCATCTTTGTCAGAACCACAGATCTCACCTGAATTTAAATTTTAAAAAATGAAGTGGAAAAGGGATTTTCCAACAACAAAATCTTTAAAAGGGCAAGGATTACCTTGCACGAAACAATGAGAGAATGCGATTTTGGTGGACCTCCTCTAAATCCACGTGCCTGAAATCCGGCACAGCGAAATGGAAAAGAAATGATGGCTGTTTTTACATCCATCAATTTTCTGTACCGCTTATCCTCACTAGGGTCGCGGGCGTGCTGGAGCCTATCCCTTATTTCTTTAAATTGGCCTCTCTGTTAAATAATGTACATTAATTGATCGATCGAGATCAGAATCAGAATCATCTTGATTTGCCAAGTATGTCCAAAACACACAAGGAATAATCTAATGCAAAATTAAATTGGCATCTGGGAATGGGTTTCAATTATATTTATTGGCATCTACTTTTATGTTGGACCATTGTTTAAATTTCCTCTGTAGTCGATCCTCCTCACTCACTGCGTTCACTGCAGCAGTGATCTCATGCCTTGCTGCGTTTCCTTTTATGTGTTGTGGTGCTTCCAAAGCTACCTTCCTCGCCTCCACCTCACCGATAAGCATGTCAACTTCGCTCAGAAGTTTTTTTTTTTTTTTTTTTCCCCCCGAATTGTTTCTGCCATTGGCATAAATTCTACCTTTACAATACATTATCCAGTCTCATTTATAATCATGAGCTGATTTAGAATTTTTATTGTTCCACTTAGGAAAGTATGCACGTTGATCGCGCAGACTTTCCTAAGTGGAACTGTTATTTGTCAAGTAAAATTCTCTACATGGCAATAATTCCCTACAGGTGTGTGTAATATGAATATTGATTGAAAATTTGCATTTGGCGTGTGGTGTGCATGGGGCAGTGGATGGAGGGGGGTGCCTGGTTGCGTCCTACAAGCGCTCAGCGACTGCTATTCCAATGAGAATAAACAAAGGACACATTAAACCACTTCTTTCATGTAATATATTCACGTGTTGTATTTTATATGCAATAAAAGATTGAACAGTGCTTTTCCGGTTTCATCTCGCAGCCATGTTGCTGTCTCGATTTGCACATTATGCAACTACCCTGAAAAAAAAGCCCTTAATTTGATCATCGGTTGTAAATGATTAAAATGTGGTAAACTGATGTAATTTTCCCTCTTCTTAAATGATAAAATTGTTAGATAAATTCTTAGGGCTTTCCAGTGTAGTAGCAGTAAAACTGTCAATTGAATGGAATTCTTTGTAAAAATAATGTTTTTTTTTGAAACTTTAAAAAAAAAAAAAAAAAAAAAATCCCTACAGGTGTGCCTGTGTGCGTATGCTCGATTTGTTAGGATTTTGGTCTGATGCCATTTTCAGCTTTTGTGCATATGTTTTAGTAAGAATCCTACGCACTTTTTGATGAGTGAGGCCTCAGATCCACCGCCAAGGTAAACCTCATCTGACGCTGTGATCCATAATTGTTGCATTGTAGTTGGCGGTAGGGCTGGATGACACGGCTAAACAAATGATCACGATTAAATGTTTCCTATCGTCCAATCTCTATTATTATCAGGTTTTTTTGTTGTTTATAATATTTTTTAACTGCCAGTTTTAAAGCATTCTGTACTAAAAACCCAAGAAGCTTAGAGACTAGTTGAACCTGCATTGTGTAGTGTTGAAACCGCTAGCAAGATTTGAATGCAGCCTCACTTCACGACTCCCTCTTCCCCCCCCCTCCCCACTGGCCGAATTCACGCCCCTTGCAGGCGTGCATGCACAAGTCATCAGCTGGCTTTAGCATCGTCACCTTGTAGAAGCAACTTTGCCATTTTTGGCATGTCTTCTTCACCGGTAAGTAAAAACAAAACAATTTGTTATACTGTATGTAAGTGGCAAAGTAACTCGTGGCATTATAATTAGAAAGTTAATAGCATGAATGGTACATTTTTTTAAATTATTAGCCCCATTCAGCAACAAGGAGCATTGATATAAGCTATAAATAACAATACTACATATCATAGTACAGAGGCAATGTCCGGTGAATTTATCTTTTTTTGTTCAGAGTTCCCCATTGGAGAGCACAGCTAGTGGTGACACCAGCCATCTCTGGGAGGTAGGCTATGCACACTGTGTAATTATCATATGATTAGTACATATCCATTTGCAGACAAACACATTTTTAGAAACCGTAAATCACAGGTGAAGGCAAATTGTGTCAACTACCATGATTCTTGCTAAGAAAAATTGTACCAAAACTTCCAAATTGTCATATGTAAAAAATGTTGAGCAGTCGCAAAAGCATTTTGTGACCAAACCCATTTTTACAGTAACTTCAAAAATAGCTGAACAAATTATCATCCTTCTGCTTTCTAAACAAGTTATCCATTAATTTGTTGTTTATGTACAGTGGGGCAAAAAGGTATTTAGTCAGCCACCAATTGAGCAAGTTCACTCACTTTAAAAGATGTGGCATGATCATAGGTATACCTCACCTATGAGAGACAAAATGAAAAAAAAAAAAAAATCCAGAAAATCACATTTTCAAAGAATTTATTAGCAAATTATGGTGGAAAATAAGTATTTGGTCAATAACAAACGTTAATTCCAATATTTTGTTATATACCCTTTGTTCGCAATGAGAGAGGTCAAACGTTTTCTGTAAGTCTTCAAGGTTTTAACACACTTGCTAGTATTTTGGCCCATTTTGTCATGCAGATCTCGAGAGCAGTGATGTTTTGGGGCTGTCGCTGGGCAACACAGACTTTCAACTCCCTCCAAAGATTTTCTATAGGGTTGAGCTCTGGAGACTGGCTATGCCACTCCAGGAACTTGAAATGCTTCTTACGAAGCCACTCGGTAGCCCGGTTGCTTGTTTGTTGATGACCAAATACTTATTTTCCACCATAATTTGCTAATAAATTCTTTAAAAATCAGATGTGATTTTCTGGTGTCTTTTATACTGGTGTGTTTGTGATCATTGTCATTGATGAAACATGGCTGGGTCTTTCAGCATGACAATGTCTTTGCTGATGGAAGGAGGTTTTCACTCGAAATCTCATGATACATGGCCCCATTCATTCTTACCTTTACACGGATCAGTCGTCTTGGTCCCTTTGCCGAAAAACAGCTCCAAAGCATGGTTTCCACCCCCATGCTTTACAGTAGGTATGGTGTTCTTTGGATGCAATGCAGCATTCTTTCTCCTCTAATCACAACAAGTTCAGTTTTTACCAAAAACTTCTATTTTGGTTTCATCTGACCATATGACATTCTTACAATCATCTTCTGGATCATCCAAATGCTCTCTAGCAAACTTCCGACGGGCCTGGACATGTTTGCTTAAGCAGGGGGACACGTCTGGGACTGCAGGATTTGAGTCCCTGGCGGTGTAGTGTGTTACTGAATGTAGCCTTTGTAACTTTGCTTCCAGCTCTCTGCACGTCATTCACTGGTCACCCTGTGTGGTTCAGGGGTTTTTGCTCACCACTCTTGTGATCATTTTGACCCCACGGGGTGAGGTCTTGCGTGGAGCCCCAGATCGAGGTAGATTATCAGTGGTCTTGTATGTCTTCCTGTCAGAGAAGTTTCTTCAAAACAACTGAGACAAGCCTGAGGACTGTATCGAAGTGAACTCACACCAGCCAAGATTGTCCTTTGCTCGCGAGGGACAGCAGAGCAACTCACTGGGAGAGTGTGCTCACCAAGACTGTCAACGAATTGCTGGCCTCGTCCGCTATTTATTTGAAGCAAAGCAGGATACAACACAATGGAACTTTACTGAAATGCACAGCTATATATAGAAATGCTTAGATCGTTTCCTGTTATTTTAACAGTTTTTTAACAGTCAGCATAGTTACACATCTGCTTGAGGAAGTGTGAACCAGACAGCTTCCTTGTCTCGTCCACAAATCTGCGTGGGTGAATTTCTACAAAATATGAATATGCTTTAAACATAACTATAATAGTAATGAATTCTTTCACACTTCCATTTTCTAATAATTGCTCCTACAGTTGATTTCTTCACACCAAGTTGCTTACCTATTGCAGATTCAGTCTTCCCAGCCTAGTGCAGGTCTACAATTTTGTTTCTGGTGTCCTTTGACATCTCATTGGTCTTGCCCATAGTGGAGTTTGGAGTGTGACTGTTTGAAGTTGTGGACAGGTGTCTTTTATACTGACGAGTTCAAACAGGTGCCTTTAATACAAGTAACGAGTGGAGGACCGAGGAGCCTCTTAAAGAAGAAGTTACATGTCTCTGAGAGCCAGAAATCTTGCTTGTTTGTTGGTGACCAAATACTTATTTTCCACCATAATTTGCTAATAAATTCTTTAAAAATCAGATGTGATTTTCTGGATTCCCCACTCCCCCTCATTTTTTCTCTCATTGGTGAGGTATACCTATGATGAAAATTACAGTCTTGACTCCTCTTTTTAAGTGGGATAACCTGCACAATTGGTGACTGACTAAATACTTATTTGCGCCACTGTATTAGGGTTGGGCATCCAGAATCGAGAACCGGTTGGAACCGAGACTAACATTTCAGTTCTCCCGGAGTCGTTCAAATAAAAAAAAAATTTGGTTCCCAGTTTCGATGCCTACAGTCCGCCGAACCCAAAGAAGAAAGTGGCAAAAACCAACGAAGACGTGCTTGTGCCTTATGGCAGCGGTGAACAAAAGTGTCTTAACTATGTTAAAATAAATGACCAGTCACCTCAGTGGAACACTTGGATTAAGATTATATTGTGCAAAGGAGGCTTTCACAATGTGTAGAAGTCTGACGTGCTCCCTCCCGCTCCGATCCTCAGCGGAACTTCAGTTAAGTCAGTTGGGTGAGTGAAACAATAAAATACGTCTATGACAACATTGAGGCATCTAACAAGTTGAACGGAGGGTTGCACTCTTGCACTGATGGTTTTGAGCGTTTATTTTAGTCTTCAAACAAATGTAAGAGCTGATTACAGCCACAAAATTTAAATATAAATTACCATACTGGAAAGAAAGTAGAAACGGTTGCATTACAAGCTTAAAATTGAGCTAAACTTCACCAAAGGTCAAACTAGCAACTAGCAATCACAATGAATTGGAACAAAATTCACAAAATCGTTGTCTCACAGTATTACAAACACTAACTTTGTGTCTCATCGGTGGGTAGATAAAGGAATAAACGTTTTACAGAGCATTTATTCATTACTCTTTTTTTGTTTTAGTTTAGTTTTTTACCGGTTTTGTGTGAAGTTATTTTTCATGCCAAAATCCGGTGCAAACCCTTCAAAATAAAAGGCTATATGCTGAAAACAGGAGGTCATGTTAAAACTTGCGCATATAAACTATTTGATGTGATAAACAGTTGCAAATAACTATTTGACTAATGCTATGTTTCACTTTTAGCTGAAACAATAATTAATGAATATTAAGTCAATTGGGTTAGTTCCAGACACTGTCTTTTATTTCATAGGTTTGATATTGATACTGGTTATAAAAAAAAAACAGAGTCAAATGTTAATTTTAGTTTATGCTGCAGGCTGCTAAGAAAATGGATGTTCATAAGTTTGACACCCTTTATTTCAACTATGCAGTTTTCTGACCCAGTCCCCTATAAGAATCGAAACCGAGAAATGTTTGGAACCGGATTCGGGACCGGAATCGCTCAAATTCAAATGATGCCTCACCTTAATATGTATAGGTATTATGATGAGCCAATTAAACATTTATTTCCAATCATAACGGCCATCTGATGGAAATCCTAACTACAGTGTGGGCCGTGACAAAAAAATATTTAATAACCACGCATTTAAATGTAAAACAGAAAAAAAATGGTACTGTATTCATTCATTTTTGTTGATGGGATGGGTATGAGGAAATTGTTTAAATAATTCTTCAAACGGCTCTTATCTGTGGACATCAGAGAGTAGATACAATATTTGCAACAATGGAAAGCCAATTTCACAAACACAGAATCTAATCACCAAAATGTCTTGCTTGACAGGAGAGAGCTGACAGACTGAGTTTAATCACATAGTGCGATAAAGAAATTTCTGCGATGTGACCCCAGCTCCATGTTTTGACGTCTGCCACGAGACATCTGGGGAAAGACCTCCCACTCTTCAGCCCCTGATCAACGGATTGGTGTCTGCCATAACTACAGACACGACAAACCTCATGGACACCATCTTGGACGGGGGAGTTTTACGCCAAGCCAGAGGAATGTGGAATGACATCTGGACAGCTGATGTCCTTCATTACCCTGGAGAAAACAACAAACAATTCCACCAAGATCACCCATCGTAATATGTAATGTGGAAAATCCCCAAGGAAATTTTATAGGATTCAGACAAAGCAAACAATGAGGAACCACGTTTCATATTTTCAAAGCATCGCTCCAGTAGAAATGTGCATGTTATATTACTTTATAAATATTTGGAGATCCCTTTGCACCTTATCTTTTAAATTTACATAGAGGAATTTCTGCAGATTGACCCCTACCATTTTGAAATTGTTCAATGGTTATAAATAAAGAACTGAAAATGAATGGTTCCTCCTTCACAATTGCCACTCAGAAATCAGTGGTACATTTAGTATCTCCTTCCAGTTCATAAACATAAATGCTCTATTCAACGTTTGTTAATGGATTGTATATTTAAAACAAAAAATATGAAACTAATTAAAAGTATTTAACACATTTTATTTACAAGATATGCATGGTTCAATTATGTCAAGATGTTTGTCTTGTATTCCAGTACTGGGTCGTGTCACTCCAATCTTGATCGGGCAGTGTCCTTCAGAAAGGACACTGCCCTATTACATGCATTTCACACACAACACTGAATACTGATAACTTTTTTTTAAAAACAGATTTTCACAAAACTGTACAAGAAATAAAAATTACTACAAATAGACCTGACGTCATTAGGAAATAATAAAAAAAATGCATTTACTCTATAATGTCATGGAGCATGGATGTTTATAATTACATTTTACATATTTGTACATTGTTTCTTGAGAGTCATACGATTGAAGTAAAACTCACCTTGGCCTCTGCTGAGTTGATTTTGCAACACCTGAGTCAGAGACAGGACAAGGGCGGAGCAAGACTACTTGGACATGTCAATTCACATGCAGTAGACTTCACACCGATTTTATCGGCCTTGTCAGTATCGGCCGATAATTAGGATTTTATGCTGATCGGCTTTAATGTCATAATATGCCGATCCAATTAATGTTATTGATCGGCTCTGCAAAAGACATTTACTCTGCGTCACCATCGTGCACAGTATATTTGAATCCAAAAGCTAGTTTATTTTTAGCCTTGCTGCATATTTTTTGACGGAGTATTGGAAATAACTGACGGCCAATAAAGTTATTTAAAAAAAAAAAAAAAAAAAACATGTCGGCGGTGTGGGACAGACAGCACGTCTGAGACGGACAACACGTAATGCCCAGATCAGACTACAAGACCAATTTGCTCTTTCACGATATGTCAGACTACTGCAATAAAATCTTGTATTCCGATACCACAGCATACCGTTTTTTTTACGATCATTGGGCTTTATGTTGTCAACTCAAATGAGACCCGATACACTTGTTACTGTGGATCGCGCCGACTGGATTATAAAAACAAAATGGGGAAAAACGTGTGTTGGTGGTCACCGGTGTTCAGGAGGGGAGAGGACGTTCGTTTAAGGCTTGCTTGAGGTATGTTCACATACTTTTAATACGATACGGCTCGCAAGCAGGCACCACAACGTTATGTAGCCTAGGAAGCTACTGCTAGCACGAACAGTTGGACGTAAACATGCCGCCGTTCTGTCGAATCATGCTCTAAGGTTTTGGTGTGGGTGAAGTAATTTAATTAAAAATAAAGTAATTTAATTACAGTAAGTTAGCACCCATTATTTGACTGATTAGAATACACGATCTGACGAGAGCAGTGATTTCCAACCTTTATGGAGCCAAGGAACATATTCTACAATTGAAAAATAATAATAATAATCACAGGAATGTTGAAAAGGAGTAGGATGAATTAGAAAACTTATCAGGTCCTATCTCGAATTCTGCAAACATACCTTACTAGTATAATAGTAATGATTTAGGAAGTTGATCGTGTATATTATATTCTAGGAATCTTATACTACTCCATGGTCCGGTCCATATAAGGTAGTAATGACATAATTATGTACTAGACTAATCATATGCAGTGAAACTAACTACTGTATAAATAATGATAACTAATGGGTCCATCCAAGTGTAATGGACATGTTAGCAGTTGAAATACATACAACCCACTATATTCAAGTGAGCATTGCTAACTTTTTCATCACCCTCATTGTTAATATTAGTGTTTATCTCTTGTATATACTTAGACACAAACAATATTTTATTACGATAATTTTATTCATTTATTGTTCCCTTATACAATGCAGCCCTATGGGGGGCACAAGTCAGTGCAAACTGTAGGCCGGTCCCAAGCCCGGATAAATGCAGAGGGTTGCGTCAGGAGGGCATCCGGCTTAAAACCTTGCCAAACAAATATGAGCGTTCATCCAAAGAATTCCATACCGGATCGGTCGTAGCCCGGGTTAACAACGTCCGCCACCGGCGCCGTCAACCTGCAGTGCGCCGTTGGAAATTCAGCTACTGTGGGTCGAAGTCAAAGAAGAAGAAGAGGTGGAAAGCGGGTTCTTTGGCATAAAGAGAAGAGGAAAGCACAGAGCCTAGAACTGAATGTGGGGACTTTGAATGTTGGGACTATGACAGGAAAATCTCGGGAGTTGGTTGACATGATGATTAGGAGAAAGGTTGATATATTGTGTGTCCAGGAGGCCAGGTGGAAAGGCAGTAAGGCTAGAAGTTTAGGGGCAGGGTTTAAATTATTTTACCATGGTGTAGATGGGAAGAGAAATGGAGTCGGGTTATTTTAAAAGAAGAGTTGGCTAAGAATGTCTTGGAGGTGAAAAGAGTATCAAGATCGAGTGATGAGGCTGAAATTTGAAATTGAGGGTGAGATGTGATTAGTGGCTATGCCCCACAGGTAGGATGTGACCTAGAGGTGAAAGAGAAATTCTGGAAGGAGCTAGATGAAGTAGTTCTGAGCATCCCAGACAGAGAGAGAGTCGTAATTGGTGCAGATTGTAATGGACATGTTGGTGAAGGTAATAGGGGTGATGAAGAAGTGATGGGTAAATACGGCATCCAGGAAAGGAACTTGGAGGGACAGATGGTGGTAGACTTTGCAACAAGGATGCAAATGGCTGTAGTGAACACTTTTTTCCAGAAGAGGCACGAACCTACAAGAGCGGAGGTAGAAGCACGCAGGTGGATTACATCTTGTGCAGACGATGTAATCTGAAGGATCTGTAAGGTAGTGGTAGGGGAGAGTGTGGCAAGACAGCATAGGATGGTGGTGTGTAAGATGACTCTGGTGGTGGGGAGGAAGATTAGGAAGACAAAGGCAGAGAAGAGAACCATGTGGTGGAAGCTGAGACAGGACGAGTGTTGTGCAGCTTTTCGGGAAGAGGTGAGACAGGCTCTTGGTGGACGGGAGGAGCTTCCAGAAGACTGGACCACTGCAGCCAAGGTGATCAGGAAGGCAGGCAGGAGAGTACTTGGTGTATCTTCTGGCAGGAAAGGAGAGGAGGAGACTTGGTGGTAAAACCTCACAGTACAGGAAATCATACAAGGAAAAAGGTTAGCTAAGAAGAAGTGGGACACCGAGAGGACCGAGTAGAGGCAAAAGGAATACATTGAGATGCGACACAGGGCAAAGGTAGAGGTGGCAAAGGCCAAACAAGAGGCATATGATGACATGTATGGCAGGTTGGACACTAAAGAAGGAGAAAATGATCTATACAGGCTGGCCAGACAGAGGGATAGAGATGGGAAGGATGTGCAGCAGGTTAGGGTGATTAAGGATAGAGACTGAAATATGTTGACTGGTGCCAGCAGTGTGCTAGCTAGATGGAAAAAATACTTCGAGGAGTTGATGAATGAGGAAAATGAGAGAGATGGGAGAGTAGAAGAGGCAAGTGTGGTGGACCAGGAAGTGGCAATGATTAGTAAGGGGGAAGTTAGAAAGGCATTAAAGAGAATGAAAAATGGAAAGGCAGTTGGTCCTGATGACATTCCTGTGGAGGTATGGAAGCATCTAGGAGAGGTGGCTGTGGAGGTTTTGACCAGCTTGTTCAATAGAATTCTAGTGCGTGAGAAGATGCCTGAGGAATGGAGGAAAAGTGTACTGGTGCCCATTTTTAAGAACAAAGGCGATGTGCAGAGCTGTGGCAACTATAGAGGAATAAAGTTGATGAGCCACACAATGAAGTTATGGGAAAGAGTAGTGGAGGCTAGACTCAGGACAGAAGTGAGTATTTGCGAGCAAAAGTATGGTTTCATGCCTAGAAAGAGTACCACAGATGCATTATTTGCCTTGAGGATGTTGATGGAAAAGTACAGAGAAGGTCAGAAGGAGCTAGATTGTGTCTTTGTAGATCTAGAGAAAGCCTATGACAGAGTACCCAGAGAGGAACTGTGGTACTGCATGCGGAAGTCTGGAGTGGCAGAGAAGTATGTTAGAATAATACAGGACATGTACGAGGGCAGCAGAACAGCGGTGAGGTGTGCTGGAGGTGTGACAGACGAATTTAAGGTGGAGGTGGGACTGCATCAGGGATCAGCCCTGAGCCCCTTCCTTTTTGCATTGGTGATGGATAGGCTAACAGATGAGGTTAGACTGGAATCCCCGTGGACCAAGATGTTTGCAGATGACATTGTGATCTGCAGTGAAAGCAGGGAGCAGCTGGAGGAACAGTTAGAAACATGGAGGCATGCACTGGAAAGAAGAGGAATGAAGATTAGCCGAAGTAAAACAGAATATATGTGCGTGAATGAGAGGGGTGGTGGGGGAAGAGTGAGGCTACAGGGAGAAGAGATAGCAAGGGTGGAGGACTTTAAATACTTGGGGTCAACCGTACAGAGCAATGGTGAGTGTGGTCAGGAAGTGAAGAAACGGGTCCAAGCAGGTTGGAACGGGTGGAGGAACAGAAGACGTGTGTGTTATGTGACAGAAGAGTCTCTGCTAGGATGAAAGGCAAAGTTTATAAAACAGTGGTGAGGCCAGCCATGATGTACGGATTAGAGACGATGCCACTGAAGAGACAACAGGAAGCAGAGTTGGAGGTGGCAGAAATGAAGATGTTGAGGTTTGCTCTCGGAGTGACCAGGTTGGATAAAATTAGAAATGAGCTCATCAGAGGGACAGCCAAGGTTAGAAGTTTTGGAGACAAAGTTAGAGAGTGCAGACTTCAATGGTCGTAGCCAGTGAGGGTTGGACTCTGTCAAGGCTGCCCTTTGTCACAGATTCTGTTCATAACTTTTATGGACAGAATTTCTAGGCGCAGCCGAGTTGTAGAGGGTGTCCAGTTTGGTGGCCTCAATATTGCATCTTTGCTTTTTTGCAGATGATGTGGTTTTGTTGGCTTCCTCAGGCCGTGATCTCCAACCCTCACTGGAGCGGTTCGCAGCAGAGTGTAAAGCGGCTGGGATGAGAATCAGCACCTCTAAATCTGAGCCCATGGTCCTTAGTCGGAAAAGGATGGCGTTTGCTCTCCAGGTTGCGGATGAGATCCTTCCACAAGTGGAGGAGTTCAAATATCTTGTCTTATCTCTATCTATCATTACTGCAGGGTCTGCAGTAATGCAGACTTTGTATCGGTCCGTTGTGGTTAAGAAGTAGCTAAGCCAAAAGGTGAAGCTCTCTATTTACCGGTCAATCTACGTTCCTACCCTCAGCTATGGTCACGAGCTGTGGGTTATGACCGAAAGAACAAGATACCGGATGCAAACGGCCGAAATGAGTTTCCTCTGCAGGGTGTCAGGGCTCTCCCTTCGAAATAGGGTGAGAAGCTCGGTCATCCGGGAGGGGATCAGAGTAGAGCTGCTGCTCCTCCGCATTTTGAGGAGCCAGATGAGATGGCTCGGACATCTGTTTAGGATGCCTCCAGGACGCTTCCTTGGTGAGGTGGTCCGGGCACGCTGGAGAGACTCCTGCAAACACATTTACAGATACCAAATACTTCACACTGCTGTATTTAGAAACTCAGTAAAAACTGTCCATTAAGTCATGCATTTTTTTTATCGAACTTTTATTCATCCAGGTAAGGATTTTCAAAAATTGGGTAAATAAAAACTTTTTTCCATTGAACACAATCTATTGTATTTTTCAACACAATATAGAATATTTGGTACATTAATAAACGGTCCATGTTAAGTTGAAATAAATACATAAATATGACCACTCCTTGAGCCGTCACCTTATCGTGGTGGAGTGGTTTGTGTGTCCCAATGATCCTAGGAGCTAAGTTGTCTGGGGCTTTATGCCCCTGGCAGGATCACCCATGGCAAACAGGTCCTAGGTGAGGGACCAGACAAAGCACGGCTCAAAGACCCCTTATGAAGAAGATTTCCCTTGCCCGGACGCGGGTCACCGGGGCCCCCCTCTGGAGCCAGGCCTGGAGTTGGGGCTCGAAGGAGAGTGCCTGGTGGCCGGGCCTGCACCCATGGGGCCCGGCCGGGCACAGCCCGAAAGGGTAACGTAGGTCCCCCTTCCCATGGGATCACCACCTGTGGGAGGGGCCATAGGAGTCGGGTGCAATGCGAGCTGGGCGGTGGCCGAAAGCTGACTCTAGGGACGTGGAATGTCACCTCTCTGGCAGGGGAGGAGCCCGAGCTGGTGTGTGAGGTCGAGAAGTTCCGACTAGATATAGTCGGACTCGCCTCCACGCACAGCTTGGGCTCTGGTACCAGTCCTCTCGAGAGGGGTTGGACTCTCTTCCACTCTGGAGTTGCCCACGGTGAGAGGCGCCGAGCAGGTGTGGGTATACTTATTGCTCCCCGGCTCGGCGCCTGTACGTTGGGGTTCACCCCGGTGGACGAGAGGGTAGCCTCCCTCCGCCTTCGGGTGGGGGGACGGGTCCTGACTGTTGTTTGTGCCTATGCACCAAATACCAGTTCAGAGTACCCACCCTTTTTGGAGTCCTTGGAGGGGGTGCTGGAGAGCGCTCCCGCTGGGCACTCCATCGTTCTGCTGGGGGACTTCAATGTTCACGTGGGCAATGACAGTGAGACCTGGAAGGGCGTGATTGGGAGGAATGGCCCCCCCGATCAGAACCCGAGCGGTGTTCTGTTATTGGACTTATGTGCTCGTCACGAATTGTCCATAACGAACACCATGTTCAAGCATAAGGGTGTCCACACGTGTACTTGGCACCAGGACACCCTAGGTCGCAGTTCGATGATCGACTTTGTGGTCGTGTCATCGGACTTGCGGCCGCATGTCTTGGACACTCGGGTAAAGAGAGGGGCAGAGCTGTCAACTGATCACCACCTGGTGGTGAGTTGGCTCCGATGGTGGGGGAAGATGCCGGTCCGACGTGGCAGGCCCAAACGTATTGTGAGGGTCTACTAGGAACGTCTGGCGCAATCCCCTGTCAGAAGGAGTTTCAACTCCCACCTCCGACAGAACTTTGCTCATATTCCGGGGGAGACGGGGGACATCGAGTCCGACTGGACCATGTTCCGCGCCTCTATTGCTGAGGCGGCCGACCGGAGCTGTGGCCGTAAGGTAGTCAGTGCCTGTCGTGGCGGCAATCCCCGAACCCGTTGGTGGACACCAATGGTGAGGGATGCCGTCAAGCTGAAGGAGTCCTATCGGGCCTCTTTGGCCTGTGGGACTCCTGAGGCAGCTGATGGGTACCGGCTGGCCAAGCGGAATGCAGCTTTGGTGGTTGCTGAAGCAAAAACTCGGGCATGGGAGGAGTTCGGTGAGGCCATGGAGAAAGACTTCCGGGCGGAAATTCTGGTCCACCATCCGACATCTCAGGAGAGGAAAGCAGTGCACCATCAACACTGTGTATAGTGGGGATGGGGCGCTGCTGACCTCGACTCGGGACGTTGTGAACCGGTGGGGAGAATACTTCGAAGACCTCCTCAATTCCACCGACACGCCTTCCCATGAGGGAGCAGAGTCTGGGTTCTCTGAGGCGGGCTCTCCTATCTCTGGGGTTGAGGTCACCGAGGTGGTTAAAAAGCTCCTCGGTGGCAAGGCCCCAGGGGTGGATGAGATTCGCCCGGAGTTCCTCAAGGCTCTGGATGTTGTAGGGCTGTCCTGGTTGACGCGTCTCTGCAACATCGCGTGGGGACAACATCGGGGACAGTGCCTCTTGATTGGCAGACTGGGGTGGTGGTCCCCCTTTTTAAGAAGGGGGACCGGAGGGTGTGTTCCAACTTCAGAGGGATCACACTCCTCAGCCTTCCTGGTAAAGTCTATTCAGGGGTGCTGGAGAGGAGGGTCCGTCGGGAAGTTGAATCCCAGATTCAGGAGGAGCAGTGTGGTTTTCGTCCTGGCTGTGGAACAGTGCACCAGCTCTACACCTTTGGCAGGGTCCACGAGGGTGCAGGGGAGTTCGCCCAACCAGTCTACATTTGTTTTGTGGACTTGGAGAAGGCGTTCGACCGTGGTCCTATGGGGGGTGCTTCGGGAGTATGGGGTACCGAAACCCCTGATACGGGCTGTTCAGTCCCTGTACGACCGGAGTCAGAGTTTGGTCCGCATATCCGGAAGTAAATCGGACTCGTTTCCGGTGAGGGTTGGACTCCTCCAAGGCTGCCCTTTGTCACCGATTCTGTTCATAACTTTTATGTACAGAATTTCTAGGCGCAGCCGAAGCGTAGAGGAGGTCCGGTTTGGTGGCCTCAGTATTGGATCTCTGCTTTTTGCAGATGATGTGGTTCTGTTGGGTTCATCAAGCAGTGACCTCCAACTCTCATTGGAGCAGTTCGCAGCAGAGTGTGAAGCGGCTGGGATGAGAATCAGCACCTCCAAATCTGAGACCATGGAGTCGGAAAAGGGTGGGGTGCCCTCTCCAGGTCGGGGATAAGATCCTGCCCCAAGTGGAGGAGTTCAAGTATCTTGGGGTCTTGTTCACGAGTGAGGGAAGAATGGAACGGGAGATCGACAGGCGGATTGGTGCAGCGTCTGCAGTGATGCGGACTTTGTATCAATCCATTGTGGTAGAGAAGGAGCTAAGCCGAAACACGAAGCTCTCGATTTACCGGTCGATCTACATTCCTCCCCTCACCTATGGTCACAAGCCGTGGGTCGTGACCGAAAGAACGCGATCCCGGATACAAGCGGCCGAAATGAGTTTCCTCCGCAGGGTGTCCGGGCTCTCCCTTAGAGATAGGGTGAGAAGCTCCGTTGCTCCTTCACATTGAGAGGAGCCAGATGAGGTGGCTGGGGCATCTGATTCTGATGCCTCCCGGACACCTCCCTGGTGAGGTGTTCCGGGCACGTCCCACCGGGAGGAGACCCCGGGGACGACCCAGGACACGCTGGAGAGACTACATCCTTTGGCTAGCCTGGGAACGCCTCGGGATCCCCCCGGAAGAGATGGATGAAGTGGCTGGGGAAAGGGAAGTCTGGGCGTCCCTGGTAAAGCTCCTGCCCCCGCGACCCGACCTCGGATAAGCGGTAGAAGATGGATGGATGGACATAAATATGAACACTCAAAGGTCAGAGGACAAAGATTTAAATTGTTTTCTTGATAATGCTAGAACCCCTTTCCAAACCACATTTACCATTTCGAAGTGATTATATGGCAGGCAGATATACAGAAGTTAAATCGATAAATGTGATGCAGAATCCTCCTCCAGCTTTTTGCATCCTGCGCCTTCCGGTCTTTGTCTCTTTCCGGGGCTGTGACGTCACACAAGCCAAACATCCTGTTCAATCGGCATTGTGTGCTATTGTTCCATGCTTTTGTTCCCGTCCTTGTATATTTGTTGTCGTATGATTTAATGATGTCACAATGGTTTAATGTGTGGCATTGGGTTGTACAAATGGTTCAGGCAGCGGGGAGAGTTTTTATTTTAATTTTGTTTGGGTTTCCAAATGAAAAAGGAATACATTACCAGTGGATAGGCAAAGTCGATCGACAGGGGAAGAAACGTGCTCAGCTATGGGTGCCTAGAAAGCATTCCAAATTGTGCTGATCACTTCGAAACGGCGTGTTTTGAGTAAGACTTACCAGAAAGAATTGGATACAGAGGCAGAGGCTAAAACCAGCTGCGGTGCCAACTATTTTTCCCACGGCCATCAGGACCACCACCGCCAGCAAGAGAACTAAATCTCGTAGCCGCCACGATGCAGCAGCGAAGCAACGCAGACGAGGTGAGGATTTCCTTGTATATACCCATGACTCTATTATGGTTACTATGCACTGGGGAGTCGGAAAAAAAGACCCACACAGTACTTTTCAGTACTGTTCTCTATACTTTTGCCTATATGACAAGCCAACAGACACACGGCAAAGACTTTCTGTGTGGCGTGTTATAACGCGACTCGAGCGAGGGGCGCACAATATATAGGAATACTGCATCCTATGTCAAAGCTTGTGCCGTGTCACTGAAACATATATGAATATATAATACGTTCTAGTCGTGCTAAAAAATATTCGCACCCCTGGTTTGGCATTATTTCAAGCCATGAGTGTATAAAAAGACATGCTTTTGACATACCGTCACATCGAGCCAGTGGCCACTCTCTTTTTCTGTCGTACAGCTGCTACTTCGCTGCTCGTCGTCGTCACTGTCAGGTTCTGACCTCCCGATCGGCTCAAACATGTACACTTTGATGCCAGGTTCAGTTGGGTGCTCTTGTACGTCGAAATCCTCCTCCTCCACATATTACACACGTTGCTCGCCATTGCATGTAGTGTGTCGCGCGCTTTGTTTGGCAATTGCAACACCACTTCTGGTAGCCCTTGCAGTGGATAGAGTAACAACACCCCGGTGTCTTGAGCTTCGGGTATGTTCGGGGAGGACTCGATATGCGTCATAAAAAACAAATTTTTAGCTAAATAATGCAAATATATGTTTTAACTGACCCCGTAACATATTTGTCATCTGACCTTTAATCACAATGTTCCATTGGGTATTCATGTGTACCCTGGAGGCTACCTGGTGTCTGCGGGCAGCATGTTGGTGATCCCTCCTCTTATATAGTGCTACAAAAAATATATAAAATGCAAAAACAAACCTATGTATTTACAATTAAACAGCTATTTTAGGCCTTTTTAGCTTTTTTTCTACAAAAAAAATTTTAAGTGAAAAAAACAGACTCACTGATTTGTTTTTTTCTGTCTATCTGGAAATGATCTGCCCTTTTGAAGAAGATTCTCTCAGAAAGGGAATGTTAGCAAAAGTTCCATGAGACACAGTGGCATCTTCGTTGAACTTTTTTTCCCAGAATTTGTATGGTCAATAAAATTCAGGGATCTCGTTTGCTGTGCATCATGTGTCTGAGACGCACAAAAATTAGCAGGGAAACATAAAGCATGTTCAATCTATGTCCACAAATGAACAGTATTGCTCACCTACATACGTGTGTTCTGTCTTGGTACTAGCCAACTGAGGCAGAGGAGTGCGGGTTGTTGTTCGACAAAAGCAATGGACACAAGACTTTTTTTTCCGTACAGAGTCAGCATTAGGATATAATAAGAGATAGGCGCCAGCACGCCAACGACCTTAGTGAGGATAAGCAGGATGGAAAATGGATGGATGGATACATTTTCATTCTTGTGGAAACACCCTGCGCGCCGCTCATGCCGCAGTGAGCCGCTGGCGGATAGCGTTGGCTCCGTAAATGTACACACATCGGGACCCTTTTGGGAAAGTTAGCGGTTTACTACTTCCTCTTGCCTGTGGGCTAACTAGCTAGCGAGGTAAGGAGCTCAACAGCTTGCTATGGCTAGCTCGATCGTGGCAACATCGTTTTAAACAGAGGTCACTAACCGGCGGACCGCAGTGTCCGGACAAAGAAGCAGTGCCATACAGACCCACACTGTAGCCGGTGCTTCTATTTGTTTATTTATTTATTTATTTTTCTGCTTAATTCACTTAATCCCAACATACAGGCAAGAACTTAAATGCGTGAAAATGGACCAACGAAGCAAAGATAGAACTTCAAAGCTGCTTAGACTGCACAGACTGGAGCGTCTTTGAAAATTCAGCTGGTAGCCTGGATGAATATACGGACACTGTTACATCCTATATCAGTTTCTGTGAAGAGGTGTGTGTATCAACAAAGTCATTTCGCATGTTCAATAACAATAAGCTGTGGTTCACTGCCAAACTAAAGCAACTTCGCCAGGCATATCGAAGTGTGGATAAGGCCCTGCTAGAAACCAGCTGACTAAAGAAATAAAAATTGCAAAGAGGAATTATGCAGTAAAGTTAAAAAAAAAAAACAGTTTACCGCGAACGACTCTTAATCAGTCTGGCATGCATTACAATCGCGAACCAATTACAAGCGACCAATTCCCCAAACTGAGAACAATAAAAGACTAGCCGACGACTTGAACACCTTCTACTGCAGATTTGAAAAGGACACTTTCACACCCCACATCCAACCAGCCGCACCACCGACCACCATTACACCTCTGACTTCTGCGTTGACCATCCATGAACAGGATATGAGACGCACCTTCAAAGAACAAAAGAGTGGCAAACAAACAAAGCGGCAGGCCTCGATTTTGTGTCCCCATCCTGCCTCAAAGTCTGCGCGGACCAGCTCGCTCCAGTCTTCACACAGATCTTCAATAGATCCCTGGAACTGTGCGAGGTACCATCCTGTTTCAAACGCTCCACCATCATCCCAGTCCCCAACCTGCAATCTCGGTTCTGAACGACTACAGGCATGTCGCCCGGACTTTTGTGGTCATGAAGTCCTTTGAACGCCTCGTGCTGGACCACCTCAAGAGGCATCAGAGTTCCCCTGCTGGACCCCCAGCAGTTTGCCTACCGAGCAAACAGGTCTGCGGATGATTCAGTCAACATGGGACTGCACTTCATCCTAGAACACCTTGATGGGGCGGGGACCTACACGAGGATCCTCTTTGTTGACTTCAGCTCTGCGTTCAACAACATCATCCCCAAACTCCTCTCCTCCAAGCTTCTCCAGCTCAGCATCTCGCCTGCCATCTGCCAGTGGATTTACAGTTTCCTGACGGGCATTACACAGCAGGTTAGGCTGGCGGACACCACCTCAACTACATGCACCACCAGCACTGGGGCGCCCCAAGGTTGTGTCCTCTCTCCGCCGCTCTTCTCTCTACACAAACGACTGCACCTGAACGCAACCAGCTGTCAAACTCCTGAAGTTTGCAGACGACACCACAGTCATCGGCCTCATCAAAGACGGTGACGAGTCAGTGTATCAACAGGAAGTGGAGCGACTGGAGCTGTGGTGCGGCTGACACAACCTGGAGCTGAACACGCTCAAGACTGTAGAGATGATTTTATACTTCAGGAGGCATCCTTCGCCACATCTGCCGCTCACGCTGTCCAACTTCTCTGTGTCAACCATTGAGACCTTCAAGTTCCTGAGAATTAGTCTCTCAGGACCTGAAGTGGGAGATCAACATCAACTCCATCCTCAAAAAGGCCCAGCAGAGGATTTACTTCCTGCGGCTTCTGAGGAAGCATGTCCTGCCACAGGAAGCAGTTGTTGAAGCAGTTCTACACAGCAGTCGTCGAACCAGTCCTGTGTTCTTCCATCACAGTCTGGTTTGGTGCTGCGACAAAAAAGGACAAACTCCGACTGCAACGGACAATCAAAACTGCTGAAAGGATTGTCGGTACCCCCCTACCCATCCTTGAGGACTTGCACACTGCCAGAACTAAGACAAGAACATGCAAAATCCTCTTGGACCCACCACATCCTGGACACCACCTCTTCCAGCTCCTTCCCTCAGGTAGACGCCACCGAACAATGCAAACTAAAACAAGTAGACATTCCAACAGCTTCAACCCTCTTGCCATTAACTTCTTAAACAGTTAATTTACAACCCCACTGCAACATGCTGCCAATTTTGTCTTGAGAGTCGTAGTCTCGCCACGCTGCACTATTTGCATATGTGTTGTTGAGCAATACTGCCCACTCATGTGCCTGAGTAGCATCTGCAACATTTGCACCATCACATTGTTCCAGATTATCTCACTACTACTTACTTTTAACTGCATAAATTTCTCTGCACCCTTTCCACAATGGTCATTGCACTGGACAATTGTTCTATTAGTCATTTCAAACTGCTTTAATTGCAGGACTCAGCATCTTTTTGCACAATTGTCAAGGGGAAAAAAAAACAATGTAAAAAAAAATTGTACCGGCATAACCACATTACTGGTAACCTTGTATTGCTCAGTGACTGTGTTTTTTGAAGTATTTATGTCTCAAGCGTATTCTCTGTCAATTGACTGTCTGTTGTCGAACTAGAGCGGCTCCAACTACCGGAGACAAATTCCTTGTGTGTTTTTGACATACTTGGAAAATAAAGTGGACTCTGAATCTGATTTACGTAAGGTAATGATAAACCGTACCAACCAATCACATGAGTTCAGCCACCCCATCAGCCAATAAAATCTTCATTGTATCTGGTAATCACTGAAGTCACTGACTGCGAACAGACCAGACCAGACAGACGAGGAGAAACGTTGTAGGGGGAAGAGAAAGAGACTCAGCGTAAAACATAAAAACGTAAAATTATTTGAGACCTCACTGTTGTGTCAAGATGCCAAACAAAAAAAGGGAGACTCAAACTTTGGGTTAGGTTTTAAAGGTATCAAATATATTTTAAATTTAGATGTAAAATAAGACATTAACTTGAAAGCTTGAATTGCCTGCAAGGATTTTTTTTTTTTTTAGATCCATCTCTAATTTGGATAAGCTAACCTGAATTAATAGGTGCAATGGAAACACAAACCACATGGGCCACAGAACCTTTCGGTACCAGTAACTAGTTCCTGGACTAGTTGGTGGAAAAGGGGCTAATGATGTGATTATGTGTTGCCGCCTTGTTTTGGTCAGGTGTCATTGTCTTGTGAGGGCATCTCAATCCAGAGCCGAAAGCATTTTCATAGGATGTCATACAGTATGTCTTCTTCTATGTTTACCTCAGTGCTGCAAATTGGGAAATGCCTAACTGTTTTCATTGTTCCAGTGACAGTGGCAATAATGTTCTATTCTGTTCTGTTCTATTCTATTCTATTCTGTAGGGAAAGCCCACAATCTGCTTTTGAGGTATATATGGAAGTTGTCCATCCAGGGATACAAAGCACAGGTAAGTTTCTTTATACACTTTATTAACTGTCGAAGGAGTGTTTTTAAGTAAAATTGTAGCATTCTTAGCCAACAAACAAGTGGCAAAAGAAGTATTGTGAAATCGAACCACTCAGCCTTTGATGACACCTGATGGATGTGGAGCATCCAATGAAGCAGGAGAGGATGGTGTGTTGATTGAGTGAATTTCACAAATTTCACACCCCATGACAGTTTTCCAAATGCAAATGAGAAAACCCACGCAAGCACTGCAAACCATAAAAACTCCACCTCGGCGAGGCCGGATTTGAACCTGGGTCCTCAGAACTGAGGCCACCCTGCCACCCTGTATTTTAATGGTACAACAATACTTATTGCCCTAAAAAGCAATATCATTGAATTGAAATAGATTTTCGTGGATGACTGAATCAAATAATTGACACCGACAAGAATATTGTTCACTATGGAAAAATGCAGTGTCCGAGGCGTCAACCTCCACAATGAACTGGAGGGAGGGGTCGGGGTGTCTCATGTATGGGGGGCCCCGGTGAAAAGCTCCTTCAGGCGTTCGAAGGCTTGAGATGCTGCCGGGGTCCACTGAAATGGAGAGCTGGTGGAGGTGAGACTGGTGAGGTGAATGGCCACTTTACTGTAATCCCGGATGAATCTATGGTAGAAGTTAGCAAAGCCCAAGAAACATTGCAGTTCTTTGCTGGTGGAGGGAACGGGCCAGTTGACTACTGCTTGGATTTTAGCTGGGTCCGGTTGTAGTTGTCCTTTGGCAATAATGTATCACATGAAGTGTACAGAGGAGAGGTGGAATTCACATTTTCCAGGTTTCACAGAGAGGCGGTTCTCAGCTAGGTGCTGAAGGACTTGGCGGACAAGATGGCAAGATCCTTACTGAACAGGGAGAGAGGTCGAGATATTCTTCTGGGACCCGGGAGATATCGATTGGAGTTACTGGTGGCTGAGGTTTGCTGGAGGTCGGGGCGGCCGAGAAAAGACATTGGAAGTGGCAGAAGTGACTCCAACACGTGGGTCCAATCGATGATTGGGTTGTGTTTCTTGAGCCAGGGGATACCAAGGACTGGTGGTGTCTCGGGGAAGGGAATGACAAACAGCTGGAGGGTTTCACTGTGATTTCCTGAGATAATCAGGGTGAACGGTGCAGTTTGGTGGCTAGACGGGAGATGAGCCGCCCGTCCAGGGCCGTAACCTTTTAAGGGAACGGGAGGGGTTCAAGGGAAAGCTGGAGTTGACACGCCAAGCCCTCATGAATAAAGTTGTCTTCCGCGCCGGAGTTGATGAGGGCTGTGACCGTGCTATTGCAATCTGGACCAAGGATACACGAGGGAACAGTCATACGGGAGGGAGAGCGGGGAGAGGTGTTGGTTTGGCTCACTTTCGGTTCATGGTGGGCCCTGTCTTTTGGTTTTATTGAGCAAGTGGCAATCGAGTTGCCTGGCTGTCCACAATAGATACATAATCATTGGTTGATGCAGCGCTGTCGTTCCAGAGGGTCTAATCGAGTATTGCCAAGTTGCAAGGGCTCCTCCAGTCTCGTGGGGGTTGAAGAGGAGGCGGCAGGGGTTTCGGTGTGCAGCGGAATGGTCGGAGGTGTTGTGCTCGCGGAAGGTGCCACGTTGCGCGTTCTACCCCGTCTCTCGATCTCTTTCCTGCAAACGATTGTCCAATCGACAATGTAATAGCTCGAGAGCAAAGCATCCATCCATCCATCCATTTTCTGAGCCGCTTCTCCTCACTAGGGTCGTGGGCGTGCTGGAGCCTATCCCAGCTGTCATCGGGCAGGAGGCGGGGTACACCTTGAACTGGTTGCCAGCCAATCGCAGGGCACAAACAAACAACCATTCGCACTCAAAGTCATGCCTACGGGCCATTTAGTCTCCAATTAATGCATGTTTTTGGGATGTGGGAGGACCACTAACGGGACATGCCGAAAAAAAGAACGGTTTTCCAAAATTTTTTTTTCTTCTTTGCTTGTGCCAAACAGTGTATTTACTGACATTCTTTATTTAAACGTCTGCTATCCGCAGGTGCTGCCAATCAGGTGCTTGACAGGTATCTGATTAGCAGCACCTTTGAGCATAGGTCCTCCTACAGTGGTCAGGATGTCGTATAGTCGGAATCTGCTCCTAGAATCAACATATCACATTTCACTGATCAAGATAGGGACCATGCGATAGGCCGGCATTGTTTGGAGTGAGCCCAAGTAACTTCTTCAAACTGAAGACATAACAGCTGATGTCTGCCTACGAAGTGTGCATCCTAAGATGACGACACCCCAAGAAGACCGTTTCCTCCCCCTGTCAGCAATACCTTCAGCTGCCTTCTTCAAATTTGCAGTCATCGCTCTTGGTCCAGACAATCCGGAACAGACTGCACACAGCCAACTCTTATTGGGCTGTCAGGAGGCCTGCCATGACTGCCCTTTCACGTCAAGCCCATTTGTGCTGGTGTCGCCAACACGTGTACCAGAACTTTAACTTGTGGAGGAGCGTTATGTTCAGTAATTAGTCCAGATTCTGTCTAATGCCTGCTGCACACTGACCGATGTGGTCTAACCGGAAATGCTTTTTCAACAGATTAAATTCTGTTCCCCCGGCTACCCCACATCAAGCCCCCCAGCATTCACAGCCACCCCCACCCTTCACACCACCCCTGAGTGACACATGACCCCAAAGAGAACAGAGACCTTGTAGACATCATTGCTGAATGATGCAGCAGAAATCATTGAGTCCTCAACACTAACAAAACTAAGGCGCTTGTTATGGTCTATAGTGAGTACTCGGACCACCACTCAGCCTATTAATATCATGGGGGAAGACATTTTAGATGGCGCAACAGTAAAAGTGTTTGGGAGTATACTTGAACAACAGACTGTAATGGAATACTAACATGGATGCTATGTACAAGAAGGGAATGAGTAGACTGTATTTCCTGTGGAAGGTCAGTTCCTTCAATTGTGCAGTAAGATGTTGGGGATATACCAGTCTCCCAGTCGGTGATTGCAAGTGGCATCTACTTTTCTGTGTTCTGCTGGGTGAGCAGCATCATTGGCAGGGACACAAAAAGAAACAATAAATCAATTGACACTGAAGATGGAAATATTTGAGTCAATTACAGACGAGATCACTGAGCAAACGTCTCTCCATCATTAACAACCTTCACATCCTGTCCGTGACACTTGGCAGCAGCAGAGGAGCTCTTTCTTAAACAGACTTATTCAGCTTAGCTGGTGGTTTAAACAACAGTTCAGATCATCATTTATACCATTCACTCGTCATTTATACATAGATGCCATGTTTTCCGATTTCATAGACTTCTTCTAATGTGCTATTACTCAGTAAATTGCTGTAATATTAGTCATTTATCGTCAAGGATGAAGAATATATGGCTGTGAGTATTGTTATATTGTGTTGTTTCATATGAGTTCAAATATTGGTTGCTTAAAGGGTTAGAAAATAGCGACTATCGTTGCTAGTGTTAGCATGTCAATACCATTTTCCTTTTCATGTTAACAGAATTATTTAAATCAAAGCTGTGTGGTTGTTTTCCATACAAAAGCTGTGATTGTTTGTTTTAGGATTAGTTTGAACTATCCATCCATCCATCTATTTTCTGAGCTGCTTATTCTCACAAGGGTCACAGGAGTGCTGGAGCCTACCCCAGCTATCTTTGGGCAGCAGGCGGGGTACACCCTGAACTGGTTGCCAGCCAATCGCAGGGCACATACAAACAAACAACCATTCACACACACATTCACACCTACGAGCAATTTAGGGTCTTCAATGAACCTATCATGCATGTTTTTAGGATGTGGGAAGAATCCGGAGTGTCCGGAGGAAACCCACGCAGGCACGGGGAGAACATGCAAGCTCCTGGATTGAACCCAGGTCCTCAGAACTGTGAGGCAGACGCTCTAACCAGTCGTCCACCGTGCCATAGTTTGAACTAGTAAACTTAAACTGACACTTATTGTGAAGTGAGCTGAATTGAGTTTCCTGCCACTATACAGCTGTCGAATCTCAAGTTTGCACTCGCACGTCAAAGCACAAATTCCGACAAATTATTGCTTGTATCTCGAAAAATTTGTAAATCGTCTCACTCGGATCTCAAGGCACCACAGTAACTTAAAACAACAGTTGCAACAGCAGAATAACATTTTGGAGTGCACATAACATACATCCCATGTTCCTTACAAATGGGACATAAATTAAAAGGTAAATAATCATTCTCTTCAGCAGTATAACATTGGAGTTAATGTAAACTATTTTTCTGTATTGTGTTTTCTGATAGCTTATTTCTTTTTTTTTAACAGAGCCTGCAATCCAAAGGAAATTCCCAGAAGACTTCAAAGATGAGGTCTGTTTTTTTGTTTAGTTTTTTCTAAAATTTTCATTTTGCATTTCCTAATATTGTGTCTGTATTATAAGTACTGACGAGGGGTGGGAATCGAAAACCGGTTCGGACTTAGAACCGGGTAGAATTGACTGATTCCATTGGAATTGTACACCTCTGCCGGTTCTACTTCATGATGCTTTCATTTCCCAGCAAAATGTCACTTCGCACGATTTCAGCCGTCGCATACCTATTAGCGGGCCAGCAGTACAAATTTCTAGGTCACCGAAGAATTTCACCTGCTGAAAATGGCCCAAAGCAACATTTTCAGACCGAAATACTTTTATCACTGAACTATCCCCGGCCGAGACAGGATGTTATTAGGACGAAAGGAAAAACTGCGACACGCCGTTGACAGGAATCAGGTGTTGGCCTCAAGTCGATAACCAAAGCTCACGAAGCTAACGCCGGCAACAGGACCACAGAATGGCGGCGACGAACACAGCGACACAAAGTGGAAACAATTAGTCCCTGCAACTTATCATCACGGAAAACAGAATCCTCTGCTATATCACTGTTCTTGCTTCGCGGTCCTGCTCTATTGCAGATTTATTTATTTTTTAAAAATTTTTTTACAGTTGTTACTCTATGTTTTTATGCTGTTTGTACAATATTTTTGTGAAATGCAGCACTATGGGGGTCACAACCCAGTGCAAACTATAGGCCGGTCCCAAGCCCGGATAAATGCAGAGGGTTGCGTCAGGAAGGGCATCCACCTTAAAACTTTGCCAAACAAATATGAGCGTTCATCCAAAGAATTCTATACCGGATCGGTCGTGGCCCGGGTTAACAACGTCCGCCACCGGCGCCGTCAACTTGCAGAGTCTCTGCTAGGATGAAGGGTAAAGTTTATAAAACAGTGGTGATTCCAGCCATGATGTACGGATTAGAGACAGTGGCACTGAAGAGACAACAGGAAGCAGAGCTGGAGGTGGCGGAAATGAAGATGTTGATGTTCGCTCCGGAGTGACCAGGTTGGATAAAATTAGTAATGAGGTCATGAGACGGACAGCCAAGGTTCAATGTTTTGGAGACAAAATTAGAGAGAGCAGACTTCGATGGTTTGGCCACATCCAGAGGAGAAATAGTGAGTATATTGGTAGAAGGATGATGAGGATGGAGCTGCCAGGCAAGAGAGCTTGAGGAAGACCAAAGAGAAGGTTGATGGATGTCGTGAGGGAAGACACGAGGGCAGTTGGTGTTGGAGAGGAGGATGCAGGAGATAGCCTTACGTGGAAATGGAAATTACGTAGCGACCCCTAAATGGACAAGCCGAAAGGAAAAGCAGTAGTAAAATATTTTTTTGTTCTTGCTCTCTCTCAATATATTGTTTAGGCCTTATTATGGTAGCAAATAGATTTGACCAAAAACCTGCCAAACGATAGTATCGATGATTTTATGCCACTGATATCGTGATAGTAGAGCATAATAATTGAAGTACATCCTTTTTAAGAACAATTCACTTTCAATTCTAATTCTAAGAATAATGGACATTGACATTGTAATGTTGAACAATAAATACCTTAGATAGAAAAATCTAAATAAAACAGACTCAGACTCTGTTCACAACAATTGTACTTAAACAATTATTAAAATTTGGCAGATGTATAAAGTCTTTCATGCCTTAACAGGCAAAACAACTTGTTTTGATTCAAGATTTGTCCTACTTTTTAAAAGTCTGACGCCTTTCTTTGAACACTTCTTTGTCACCATGTTCAATGGCTACTCTCTTACAATAGTAATGCTATATTGTATATAATGTGAGCATATGTGCGCCATCGTCACGTTTGTATATGCGTTGTCGGGCAAAGGGTTCCACCTTTTATTTGAAGCCACCCACTTTTCAAGTGAGCAAAAGTATTGGAACATACATTATTAAATTAACTTAATTAAAGTGAATAACATTTAATATTTGGTGGCATAACCCTTACTTGCAATAACTGCATCAGGCCTGTGACCCATTGACTTGACCAGACTGTTGCATTCTTCGTTTGAAATGCTTTTCCAGGCCTTCACTGCAGCCTCTTTCAGTTCTTGTTTCTTTCTGGGGGTTTCTCTGTTCAGTCTCCTCTTCAGAAGGTAACATGCATGCTCTGTTGGGTTAAGGTTAGTAAGTTAAGTTTAAGGTAAGTTAATTGACTTGGCCAGTCTAAAACCTTCCACTTTTTTCCACTCATCTCTTTACAAAATCCAATCTGGCCTTCCGATTCTTTTTGTTGATGAGTGGTTTGGATCTTGCGGTATGGCCTGAATATTTATTCTCTCAGTCTTCTTTGAACAGTGGATTGTGATACCTTCACCCCTGGCCTGTGGAGGTTGGTAGTGATGTCACTGACTGTTGTCTTTGGGTGTTTCTTCACAGCTCTCACAATGTTTCTACCATCAACTGCAGTTGATACCCTTAGCCGACCTGTTCAATGTCTGTTTCTCAGTACACCAGTAGTTTCTTTCTTTTTCAGGTCATTCCAAATTGTTGTATTGGCTATGAAAAAACTTTGTGCAATAGCGCTGATTTTCCCTCTTCTTTCAGCTTCAAAATGGTTTGCCTTTCTTCCATAGACAGCTCTCTGGTCGTCACGTTTGCTTAACAGCAAATGCAGTTTTCTCAGGTGAAACCAGAAGCCAAAAACAAGCGCTATCTAATGTTTAGGTAATCAATCTAAAAGACAACACCTGAGCAACTAGAAACACCTATCAGTCACATGTTCCAATACTTTTGCTCACTTTAAAAGTTGGTGGTTTCAAACAAAAGGTGCTCTGTCCTGAGTTGTTTCACATGTCTAGATGTAAATACCATGAAATAAAAGCTGGAATTATGAACATTTGTCTCATATTCATCTTCTGATCTGAAACCCAAATGTCTTCAGTATACAACAAAAACAAACTAATTTACTTTGCCTTTCCAATACTTTTGGAGGGGACAGTATATAACCTGTCTAGTTTTGTGCTGTTGTGTTGTGTTACGGGTTACATAACAACACATAACGACACTTCCTGCACCGTCGAACTTTAGTGCCCGGGCCGCTATCTCAACTTTTAAGGACTGGGCAGTAGGGTTTCTTAACCTACAGCCGCACAGCCTAGCTTGCTCCCATTACACATACATATGAGGTGATATTGGATATATATGCTCAGGACTAATTATGACATTCAAATAAGTATGCGCACATTGAAAACGAGCAGGTGTGGGAATTTGTCTGCGGTAGTTGGAGCTGCTCTAGTCTGACAACAGACAGTCATTTGACAGAAAATACTTTTGAGACATAAAACGTGAAAATGATAAGAGACTTCAAGAAGTTTAAGCAGTTTAAAGTGACTAGTAGTGCAATAATCTGAAAATGTCAATTGTGCAAATGGTGCAGATGCTGCTCAAGCACGAGTGGCCAGTATTGGTCAACAACAGATATGCAAATAGTGCAGAGTGACGGGACTGCCACAGTGAGAGCACGTATTATGTATAAGTGGCCCAACAGAGATGAGACAACAATCTCAACACAAGATTGCATCTTACAGTGGAATTGTAAATTGTTTAAGTAGTTAATGGAAAGAGGAAAGAAGCTGTTGGCATGTCTGCTTCTCTGTCTGGCTGCGTCTCTGTTTGCATTGTCCGATAGCGCCTACCGGAGGGAAGGAGCTGGAAGAGGTAGTAACCAGTATGTGGAGGGTCCAAGAGGATGTTGCATGCTCATGTTTTACTTCTGGCAGCGTGCAAGTCCTCAAGGGTGGGTAGGGGGGTGCCGACAATTTTTCCAGCAGTCTTGATTGTCTGTTGCAGTCGGAGTTTGTCCTTTTTTGTGGCAGCACCAAACCAGACTGTGATGGATGAACACAGGTCTGATGCAATGACTGCTGTGAAGAACTTCCTCAACAGCTCCTGTGGCAGGCCGTGCTTCCTCAGAAGCTGCAGGAAGTACATCCTCTGCTGGGCCTTTTTGAAGATGGAGTTCATGTTGGTCTCCCACTTCAGGGCTTGACAGACTGGAATTCACACAGGTCAGTTGGACAGCGTGAGGAGCAGGTGTGGTAAAGGATGCCTCCTGAAGTCACTGTCTTTGATGAAAGTGCCCTTTTAAAATCTGCAGTAGAAGGTGTTCCGGTCGTCAGCTTGTCCTTTATTGATCTACTTGGGGAGATGGTCGGCTGTAGTTGCTTCGCGATTGTAATCCATGCCAGATTGATTTAGTCGTTAGCGGTAAACTGTTTTTCCAGTTTTTATGCATAGTTTCTCTTTGCGATGTATATTTCTTTAGTCAGCTGGTTTCTAGTGCAATTATACAGGGCTCTATAGATAAGATAGGCTTCCTCTTTAGCCTGGCGAAGTTTGGCAGTGAGCTACGGCTTCTTGTTGAACTTGCAACATTTCTTTGTTGGTACAGATCTTCACAGAAATTTATATAGGATGTGACACAGTCCATATATTCATCTAGGCTGCCAGTTGAACGTTCAAAGATTCCAATCTGTGCAGTCTAAACAGTCTTGAAGCGCAAACTTGGCTTCATTGGTCCACTTCTTCACTGTTTTCACCACAGGCTTTGCACATTTACGTTTTTCCCTGTATGTTGGTATTAAGTGAATTAAACAGTGATCGGAGCCCAGAGCTGCACGGGGGATAGCACTGTATGCGTCATCTAGCATGGTACAGCAGTGGTCTTGAGTGTTGTTTTCAACACTCATGACGACAGCATAGGATGGTGATGTGTAAGATTACTCTGGTGGTGGGGAGGAAGATTAGGAAGACAAAGGCAGAGCCGAGAACCATGTGGTGGAAGCTGAGACAGGACGAGTGTTGTGCAGCTTTTCGGGAAGAGGTGAGACAGGCTCTCGGTGGTCATGAAGAGCTTCCAGAAGACTGGACCACTGCAGCAAAGGTGATCAGAGAGGCAGGCAGGAGAGTACTTGGTGTATCTTCTGGCAGAAAAGGAGAGGAGGAGACTTGGTGGTGGAACCATACAGTACAGGAAATCATACAAGGAAAAAGGTTAGCTAAGAAGAAGTGGGACACTGAGAGGACCGAGGAGAGGCGAAAGGAATACATTGAGATGCAACACAGGGCAAAGGTAGAGGTGGCAAAGGCCAAACAAGAGGCATATGATGACATGTGGTGGACCAGGAAGTGGCAATGATTAGTAAGGGGGAAGTTAGAAAGGCATTAAAGAGGATGAAAAATGGAAAGGCAGTTGGTCCTGATGACATTCCTGTGGAGGTATGGAAGCATCTAGGAGAGGTGGCTGTTGAGTTTTTCCAGCTTGTTCAAAAGAATTCTAGCGCGTGAGAAGATGCCTGAGGAATGGAGGAAAAGTGTGCTGGTGCCCATTTTTAAGAACAAGGGGGATGTGCAGAGCTGTGGGAACTATAGAGGAATAAAGTTGATGAGCCACACAATGAAGTTGTGGCAAAGAGTTGTGGAGGCTAGACTCAGGACAGAAGTGAGTATTTGCGAGCAACAGTATGGTTTCATGCCTAGAAAGAGTACCGCAGATGCATTATTTGCCTTGAGGATGTTGATGGGAAAGTATAGAGAAGGTCAGAAGGAGCTACATTGTGTCTTTGTAGATCTAGAGAAAGCCTATGACAGAGTACCCAAAGAGGAACTGTGGTACTGCATGCCTAAGTCTGGAGTGGCAGAGAAGTATGTTAGAATAATACAAGACATGTACGAGGGCAGCAGGACAGCGGTGAGGTGTGCTGTAGGTGTGACAGACGAATTTAAGGTGGAGGTGGGACTGCATTAGGGATCAGCCCTGAGCACCTTCCTGTTTGCAGTGGTGATGGATATGCTGACAGTTGAGGTTAGACTGGAATCCCCGTGGACCATGATGTTTGCAGATGACATTGTGATCTGCAGTGAAAGCAGGGAGCAGGTGGTGGAACAGTTAGAAAGATGGAGGCATGCATTGGAAAGCAGAGGAATGAAGATTAGCCAAAGTAAGACAGAATATATGTGCATGAATATATGTGGCCTCACTCTTCCCCTACCACTGGATGGCTGCTGCGCCCACCGTCTTACAGAACTCCCTCCTGACCAGAGAGGAGAACTGAGGACCTTGGTCCGAGACGATGTGTATGGGAATTCTGTGGATTTTGAATACGTGAAGGACAAGAAGGTTAGCAGGCTTGAAAGCACTTGGACACACTAGTAGTGGACACACTTGGAGGAACGATCTATGACAGTAAGGACGAACTCCTGGGTATCTTTCGCCAGGCTGGGCCACCAGAAGTGGTGTTGTAGGAATTGGAAGGTTCGGGTAATTCCTGGGTGACAAGTGAGTTTAGAGCTTTGACCCCACTGGAGCACCTGAGAGCGGACAGACTCGGCACGAAGAGTCAGTCTGGAGGTTCCGTCTTGGGGTCTTGTTGGACTCTCTGTGCCGCCTTAACCCCTTGTTCGATCTCCCAGGTAACAGATCAGACAAAACAGGAGGCAGAAAGGATGGGTTCAGGCTCCACAGAGCTGGAGGGAGGTTAATGGAGGCGAGAGAGGGCATCTGGCTTGATGTTGCGAGATCCTGGGCAAAAGGAGAGGATGAAATTAAAGCGGCTGAGGAATAGTGCCCAGCGTGCTTGACGGGGGTTTAGCCGCTTTGCAGTGCGGAGGTAGGCAAGGTTCTGTCCAACTAATGAAAGAAATTCCGGAACCCTCCAACCAGTGCCTCCATTCCTCCAAGGCCCATATAAGTTGACAACTGCCTCAACTTTGGTCTGGTTGTAGTTGTCCCTTAGCAATGATATATCCCAAAAAGGGTACCAAGCTGAGATGGAATTCACACTTTTCGGGTTTGACATAGAGGCGGTTTTCCAGGAGGCGCTGAAGCACTTGGCTGACATGTTGTCGATGTGTCTCCAGAGAGCGGGAGAAAATGAGAATGTCGTCTAAGTAGACGAAGACGAAGCAGTTAAGCATATCACAGAGGACGTCGCTGATGAATGTTTAAAAAACTGCAGGGGCGTTGGTTAATCCAAAAGGCTTGACCAGATATTCGATATGTCCTAGGGGGGTATTAAAGGCAGTTTTCCACTCATCCCCCTCCTTGATGTGGATGAGGCGATAGGCGTTGCGCAGGTCCAACTTGGTGAAGATCTGAGAGTCGCAGAGGGGTTGAAATGAGGGGTCGATGAGGGGCAGCGGGGATTTATTTTTTAACGGTGATGTCGTTGAGTCCACGGAAGTCAATGCAAGGGCAGAGTGGAATCTTCCCAACGAAAAAGAAACCGCCCCCAGGGGGGAAGAGGAGGGCCGGATGAGTCCAGAGGATAGGGATTCACAGATGCAGTTCTCCATGGCAATTTTTTTCAGAGCAGGAAAGGTTGAAGAGGTGACTAGAGGGGAGGGGGGATCCAGGAAGGAGGTCAATGGCGCAGTCATAAGGGCGGTGGGGGCGAAAAGATCTGGCCAAATCCTTGTGGAAAATTGGGGAGACATCGTGGTACTCTTCAGGAAGCAGAGAGAGATCGAGTGATGAGGAGCTGAGGTTCACTGGAGGTTGGGATTGTTGAGTGAAGACAATGAGAGTGGCAAAAATGGCTCCAACCGGTAATTGACAGGTGGGTCCAGTCGATAGTGGGATTGTGTTTCTTTAGCCAGGGAAGTCCAAGGATGATTGGGGTTTATGGAGAGGGGATGGCGAACAGTTGGAGAGCTTCACGTGGTTGCCAGAGATGAGGTGGGTGATAGGAGCTGTCTGGTGAGTCACAGAGGATATGAGGTGCCCATCCAGGGCATTAATCTTCTTGGGGATATGGAGGGGTTCGAAAAGCAGCCGGAGTGAGGCAGGAGCTGCCGGAGTAAATCTGAGTGGAAGTGAGGGATACTTGCTGTGTGAGGGTGTTAATAGAGTCCATGATTTACTGAAGAATCTTATGCTGTCGGCCGATGTGGGTGCCTTGGTGGACGAGCGCTTCTCTCAATGCTTCCGGAGTTACTGGGTCCAAAGTGGCCAGAGTATTCTGTCACGGTTTGTGTCAAACGGTATTGGACTGGACCCAAAAGCTGACTGAGACTGAGGAAGCAGTTGGAAGGGATTTATTCGGGTGAAGCGCAAGGTCAAGAATTCCAAGGCGTGAGGGTGGTCCGTAGGAGCAGGCAGCGTGCGGGAGACTGGAGCGTGAGCAGGTGAGTGAACTTGGCAGTGCGGCTGGAGCGAGCGTCGTGGCAGGAAACACAGGAGGGCACTGGAGGAGGAGGATTAACATGGAGTAAGTACAAGCACGGGTATCAGGAAATCTATTCTTACGATCATTAGGAATGCGTCATCCGGTGTACCGCGTAGGAGTGAGAATACTCTGGCGCTCTCTCTTAGTGCTGGAGAGAGAGAGGAAAAGAGTCACAAGGCGCTACCCACACCTCACAGAGGAACTGCAGGGCACAGATCGGTGTTGAATGCTCAGTGAGGTGATGAAAGAGTGTCAGCTGATGTCTTAAAAAATCACTGACACATCTCTTTGATAAATCTACCGTACGTAAAACATTAAACAAGAATGGGGTTCATGAGAGAATACCGAGGAAGCTGTTGCCATCTAAAAAAAACATTGCTACACATTCGACGGTTGCTAAGGAGCACTTGGATGTTCTACAGCATTTCTGACAAAAAATTCTGTGGCCAGATGAAACCAACTAATTGTTGTAGAAAAACACAACACCTTGTGTGGAGGAAAAATGGCAAGCACACCAACATCCCTACTGTGAAGCATTGTGGAGGGAGCATCATATTATGGCTGTGTGTGCTACAGGTTGCTATCATCAATGGAAAAATTAATTCTATCAAGATATTTTGTAGAAGAACTTGAGGCCATCTTTCTAACAGTAGAAGCTCAAAAGAGGATGGGTGTTGTAATAGATGAATGATCCAAAACAGAAGCAAATCAACAACAGAATGGCTTCAGAAGAAGAAAATACATTTTAGAGTGGCCCATTCAGAGTCCTGATGTCAACTTGATTGAATTACCTCAGTAGAGCTATTCACACTAGAAAGCACAGGAATCTTTCTGAAGTGTAAAAAAGAAGAGGAATGTCCAAAATTCAACTACAGGAAACGTTTGGTTGAGGTTATTGCTGCCAGAGGGTCAACCAGTTATTAAATCCAAGTGTACAATTACTTTTTCAGTAAAAATAGGTGTGGTATTAGTTTAAGATGACTATGTTTATTCTTGGGATTTAAAAGGAGATGATATTTAATTTTAGGAGCAAATTGTGCAGAAACTTAAGAAATTCCAAAGGGTTCACATACTTTTTTCTCCCACGATACAGTGGGTACGGAAAGTATTCAGACGGCCTTAAATATTTCACTCTTAGTTATATTGCAGCCATTTGCTGAAATATTTTAAGTTCATTTTTTGCCCTCATTAATGTACACACAGCACCTCATATTGACAGACAAAAAACAAAATTGTAAATTGTAGCAATGTATGCAGATTTATTAAAAAAGAAAAACTGAAATATCACACAGCCATAAGTATTCAGACCCTTTGCTCAGTATTTTGTAGAAGCACCATTTTTAGCTAATACAGCCATGAGTCTTTTTGGGAATGATGCAACAACTTTTTCACACCTGGATTTGGGGATTCTCTGCCATTCCTCCTTGCAGATCCTGCCAGTTTTGGCAATCCTCTCCAGTTCTGTCAGGTTGGATGATGAATGTTGGTGGACAGCCATTTTCAGGTCTCTCCAGAGATGCTTAATTGGGTTTAAGTCAGGTCTCTGGCTGGGCCATTCAAGAACAGTCATGGAGTTGTTCTGAAGCCACTCCTTCGTTACCGTCTTGACCCTGTGTGCTTCGGGTCATTGTCTTGTTGGAAGGTGAAAGATATCCAAGATGGCGCCTACCAGTGTGGTCGCCTCGGTAATGCGCTCTCTAGTATTGTCTTTGTTTTTGTGTTTTTCGTCCGTCTTACATGACTCACTTACACAAGGGGAGACCTGCTAACCATCAAGGAGGCTACTCCGGACACCAACTTTCGAATATCCGCTCAGTTTTTTCCCCGAGTTACTCACCGGAGCGGCGTCCGCGGTTTTCGGCGCATGACGACGGAAGCGGCGCCACAGAGGGAAACGAGCCGGCATTCAGGTCAAACTCCGCAAGAGAGGACAGAGATTGGCATTCCCGTCGATCCACCTCGCGAATGTACGCTCCCTACCCAACAAAATGGATGAGCTTCATCTTCTGTTAAAGACCAGTAAAGACTTCGGACGTTCCGCGGCCATGTGCTTCACGGAGACCTGGCTTTGCGACGCTGTACCCGAAGGCGCCGTCATGGTTCCCGGCTTCAACATTCATCGAGCGGACCGCGACATGGAATCATCGGGGAAAACAAAGGGCGGCGGGATATGCCTCCATATCAACGAAAAATGGTGTACGGACGTCACGGTGCTCAGCACACACTGCAGCCCGCATTTGGAGTCGCTATTCTTAAACTGTAAACCATTCTACTCGCCACGTGAGTTTGCATCGTTCATACTGGCTGGAGTCTATATTACGCCTCAAGCTAACACGAACGCCACATTGCTAACGCTCGCTGAACAAGTCAACAAAATTGAAAAAAAACACCTGGACTCACCCCTCATTATTCTCTGGGACTTTAACAAAGCTAAACTCAACCACGAACTCCCTAAATACAAGCAGCACATCGACTGTCCTACCAGGGAAAATAATACTTTAGACCACTGCTACAGTGAAAAAAAAAAAAAAAAAAAACGCATACCGTCCTATACCTCGTGCAGCCCTGGACTCGTCTGATCACTGCTTAATTCACTTAATACCGACGTACAGGCAAGAACTTAAATGTGCGAAGCCTACAGTGCAAACAGTTCAAAAGTGGACCAATGAAGCCAAGATGGAACTTCAAAGCTGTTTAGACTGCACAGACTGGAGTGTCTTTGAAAATTCACCTGGCAGCCTGGATGAATATACGGACACTGTCACATCCTATATCAGTTTCTGTGAAGAGGTTAGTGTACCAACAAAATCATTTCGCACATTCAACAACAACAAGCCGTGGTTCACTGCTAAACTTAAGCAGCTTCGCCAAGCTAAGGAGGACGCATATCAGAGCGGGGACAAGGCCCTGTATAATCGAGCTAGAAACCATCTTACTAAAGAAATTAACATTGCAAAGAGGATCGATGCAGCAAAGTTGGAAAAACAGTTTAGCGCAAACGACTAAATCAGTCTGGCATGCATTCCAATCGCTGACTAATTACAAGCGACGATCCCCCTAAGCTGAGAACAATAGCACACCAGCCAACGACTTGAATTCCTTCTACTGCAGATTTGAAAAGGACAGTTTCACACCACACACCCATCCGGCCGCACCCGCGACCACAACCACACTTCTGACTTCTGCGTTAACCATCCATGAACAGGATGTGAGACGCATCTTCAAACAACAGAAGATTAACAAAGCGGCAGGCCCGGACCATGTGTCCCCATCCTGCCTCAAAGTCTACGCGGACCAGCTTGCTCCAGTCTTCACTCAGATCTTCAACAGATCTTTGGAAATGTCTGAAGTTCCATCCTGTTTCAAACGCTCCACCATCATTCCAGTCCCCAAGAAACCTGCAATGTCTGGTCTGAATGACTAAAGGCCTGTCGCTTTGACATCTGTGGTCATGAAGTCCTTTGAACGTCTCGTGCTGGACCACCTCAAGAGTGTCACAGGTCCTCTGCTGGACCCCCTACAGTTTGCCTACCAAGCGAACAGGTCTGCGGATGATGCAGTCAACATGGGACTGCACTTCATCCTAGAACACCTCGACAGTGCAGGGACCTACGCGAGGATCCTGTTCGTGGACTTCAGCTCAGCGTTCAACACCATCATCCCTGAAATCCTTTCAGCCAACCTTCTCCAGCTCAGCGCCTCATCTGCCATCTGCCAGTGGATTTACAGCTTTTTGACGGGCAGGACACAGCAGCTCAGGCTGGGGGAGGCCACCTCATCCACACGCAGCATCAGCACTGAGGCGCCCCAAGGTTGTGTCCTCTCTCCGCTGCTCTTCTCGCTCTACACGAACGACTGCACCTCAGCGAACCCGACTGTCAAACTCCTGAAGTTTGCAGATGACACCACTGTCGTCGGCCTCATCAAGGACGGTGACGAGTCTGCATATCGACAGGAAGCGGAGCGGCTGGAGCTGTGGTGCGGCCGACACAACCTGGAGCTGAACACGCTCAAGACTGTAGAGATGATCATGGACTTCAGGAGGCATCCTTCGCCACAGCTGCCCCTCACGTTGTCCAGCTGCCTTGTGTCAACTGTCGAGACCTTCAAGTTCCTGGGAATTACAATCTCTCAGGACCTGAAGTGGGCGACCAACATCAACTCCGTCCTCAAAAAGGCCCAGCTTCTGAGAAAGCACGGCCTGCCACCAGAGCTGCTGAGACAGTTCTACACAGCGATCATCGAATCAGTCCTGTGTTCTTCCATCACAGTCTGGTTTGGTGCTGCTACAAAAAAGGACAAACTCCGACTGCAACGGACAATCAAAACTGCTGAAAGGATTGTCGGTACCCCCCTACCCACCATTGAGGACTTGCACGCTGCCAGAACTAAGACAAGGGCGTGCAAAATTCTCTCGGACCCTCCACACCCCGGTCACCAGCTCTTCCAGCTCCTTCCCTCAGGTAGGCGCTACCGATCAATGCAAACTAGAACTAGTAGACATTCCAACAGCTTCTTCCCTCTTGCGATCAACTTCTTAAACACCTAACCTATAATTCCATTGCAATAAGCTGGCAATTTTTTGACTTGAGTTCGTTGTCACATTTCTGTGGGGCCAATTATGTATTACTAGTGCACTCACTGTAGTTGTCTCGCCATGCTGCACTATTTGCATATACTGGCCACTCATGCCAGAGTAGCATCTGCTCCATTTGCACACTGATTGAGGAGTATCTGTAACATTTGCACAACCAACATTGTCCCAGATGATCGCACTACTCGTCACTTTAAACCGCATACACTCCTTGAAGTCTCAGCGCCCTTTGCACAATGGTCATTGCACCGGACTATTGCAATATTAGTCATTCGAACTGCTCTAAGTGCTAGAGGACTCTGCATCTTTTTGCACAATTGTTTTTTGTCAATGTCTCTGTTGTACTAGAGCAGCTCCAACTACCGGAGACAAATTCCTTGTGTGTTTTGGACATACTTGGCAAATAAAGATGATTCTGATTCTGGGAACCTTCGGCCCAGTCTGAGGTCCTGAGCACTCTGGAGAAGGTTTTCGTCCATGATATCCCTGTACTTGGCCGCATTCATCTTTCCTTCGATTCCAACCAGTTGTCCTGTCTCTGCAGCTGAAAAACACCCCCCACAGCATGATGCTGCCACCACCATGCTTCACTGTTGGGACTGTATTGGACAAGTGATGAGCAGTGCCTGGTTTTCTCCACACATACTGCTTAGAATTAAGGCCAAAAAGTTATATCTTGGTCTCATCAGACCAGTGAATCTTATTTCTCACCATCTTGGAGTGTTTTTTTTTTTTTAAAGCAATTTCCATGCGGGCTTTCATGTGTGTGTCTTGCACTGAGGAGAAGCTTTCGTCGGGCCACTCTTCCATAAAGCCAGAGCTGGTGGAGGGCTGCAGTGATGGTTGACTTTCTAGAACTTTGTCCCATCTCCTGACTGCATCTCTGGAGCTCAGCCACAGTGATCTTTGGTTTCTTCCTTACCTCTCTCACCAAGGCTTCTCTCCCCCGATTGCTCAGTTTGGCCGGACGGCCAGCTCTTGGAAGGGTTCTGGTCGTCCCAAACCTCTTCCATTTAAGGATGATGGACGCCACTGTGCTCTTAGTGCAGCAGAATTTTTTTTGTAACCTTGGCCAGATCTGTGCCTTGCCACAATTCTGTCTCTGAGCTCTTCAGGCTGTTCCTTTGACCTCATGATTCTCATTTGCTCTGACATGCACTGGGAGCTGTAAGGTCTTTTCTAGACAAGCTTTCCTAATCAAGTCCAATCAGTATAATCAAACACAGCTGGACTCCAATGAAAGTGTAAAACCATCTGAAGGATGATCAGAAGAAATGGTTAGCACCTGAGTTAAATATGAGTGTCACAGCATATGGTCTGAATATTTATGGCTGTGTGATATTTTGGTGTTTACATAGTCATCGTACACAATATTCTGTGTGGGGCTTGAACATTTTTTGAAAATGCTTGGCAATCGGGGGGCTCAGGGAACGGCTGGCAGTGAATGAGTTAAAATATATATATATATTTTGATCCCATGCAGAAGTTGTCTTCGTTTTGTGAAGGCAAACAAACTATTAACAATATCGCTTATGGTCATGCTATTGGAGAGAGGTGTTTTATTTCTTTATTTACCATCACTGTATATTGTGTTGCAGTGCTTTTTGTACATTGACTTGATGAAAGCGTGTTATCCCTGCTAATAACTTTCATGTCTTCCACAGGAAACTATTCAGACTGTGCCCAAGTTCTGCTTTCCGTTCTGCTTGGATAGGTATACAGACACATCCTCCTTCTTCTCCACCAGTCTGTCTGTCTATCAATTTGTCTGTCTGTGTCTGCCTGTCTAATCTATCATCTACAATACCCACCAATCGCGTAGGAACAGTGATTTATTTTCGCTACAGACTAATAACATATGGGTTTGATTGACACCACTCATAATTTTGTACCCAAAAGTATTTTTGGCGAGCAAAAATATACCCGGGTTATGATTAAAATACTAGTGTACAAGAATTCATATTTTGTTGTAAACACTTTGCTTACAATAACTGGAAAGCCTGTGACCCATTGACATTACACAATTATTCAATTTTTATCATATAATGCGGGCGGCACGGTGGTAGACTGGTCAGCACATCTGCCTCACAGTTCTGAGGACCGGGGTTCAAATCCCGGCCTGGGAATGGGGAATTAAAACAAAAATATAATTTAACACAGTATGAATTTAACACAGTATGACAGGAAAGATGGTGAAAAGGACATTAACTTTGCATTCCTCGCAGCTCTGGCTGATTATAATAACAAAATAATTTATCTATTATTATTATTACAAAACAAAATAAATTCCATATTATCACAGTGGGATCGTATGGTGTTTTAACTACAGCATTCTGATGCAAATAATCATTTGCATGTGCTCTCCGTGCCTACGTGGGTTTTCTCCGGGTTCGCCGGTTTCGTCCCACATCCCAAAAAGATGCATGGTAGGTTAATTGAAGACTCCAAATTGCCCATAGGTGTGAATATGAGTGTGATTGGTTGTTTGTTCATATGTGCCCTGCGATTGGCTGGCGACCAGTTCAGCGTTTACCCAGCCTCTCGCCCGTAACGTGTTTGTTATGTTGACCAGAGTCAGCTGTGTTGGGCTATAATACACCCACAACCCTAGTGAGGATAAGTGGTATGGAAAATGGATGGATGGATCCAGTTTTACACTGTATTACAAAATAACACATTCACTCCTATTTACCCAGTGTCCCTGAACGCACCTCGTGAACTCACGCAGCTGCCTTGTTTTATTCTGAAGAGCGAAAGAGAAAATGCAGCCAGTGTACAACCAATCTTTTGAGTATGTTCAAACAGGCCCCTCTGCTGGTCACCTTTAATATTACAGTTGATTCATTGTATTTGATAGTTCACCAACATTGCGTTCAGGGACACTGGGTAAACAGGAGTGAATGTGTTATTATATATCACACTGTGATGATATGGAATTTAATTTTATGGATAATATGGGGGTGGGTCCAATCTATGGCGGGGTTGTGTTTCTTGAGCCAGGGGATACCATGGACTAACGGAGTTTCCGGGAAAGGAATGACAAACAGCTGGAGGGTTTCACGGTGAACGGTTTGGTGGGTGACAGGGGAGATGAGTCGCCCGTCCAGGGCCGTAACCTTCTTAGGGAAAAGGGAGGGGCTCGAGGGGAAGCTGGAGCTGACACGCCAAGCCCTCATGAATAAAATTGTCATCTGCGCCAGAGTCAATGAGGGCTGTGAAAGGTGTGTTCCGAACGGGACCGAGAATACACGAGGGAACGGTCATACTGGAGGGAAAGCTTGGGGAGTTGTTTGCTTGGTTTCGATTTTTTTGGTTTTATGGCGCAATTGGCTATGAAGTGACCTGGCTGTCCACAATAAATACGTAATCGCTGAGTGAAGCGGTGTTGATGTTCCAGGGGGTCTAAACGGGTCTTGCCTAGTTGTATGGGCTCCTCCTGTCCAGTGCAGGGTGAAGAGGAGGCAGCGGGCGGTTAAGAGTGCGACGGGGTGGATGGAGGCGAGGGGGAGCGAGCAGCCACAAAGTGCCACCCAAGCTCCAAAAAGGGACTGCAGGACACTGACCATGACATAGAACCATTTGTATTGTGATCAATAAGCATATTGCTCTCTTTCAAATAACGTAGTTCAAAGTTCCGCATCCATTTGAGAGAGAAAATCATTTATTTGTTGTGAAAATACTGAAATTTCATTGAGTAAAACTTTGAATAATGTTAATTTTTTTGAGTTGTCTGATTTTAAGGTTTTAACAAAATTTGGGTGCGCGTTACATTCGAGTACAGTGTTTTTTCAGACAAAAATCTTGAAAATATAGAATGCATGTGAAAATTGAGTGCATTTTATAATTGAAAAATTACGGTTATCCTGTTCACCTTTTTCCAGATTAATCGATGAGAATGAATAAAAAAAATCTAATCGTTAAGCGGTATTGAAAATGGAGTCTGAATCGGCAAAATCTTATCAATTCCTTTTCCTAATGACTAAACTAAAGTTTTTTACCGCATAATCTTTCAGTTAATTTTGGCAGATTACTCCCATCAGTGTCCACTTTGGCAGGTAAAAACGCATGCCTCGTAGGATTTAAGCTTGGACTTGGCGGGTCCAAAACCTTCTCCTTCTTGCTCCTGATAAAATCCTTCGTTGTTTTGGCAGTGTGCTTTGGGTCATTATCTTGCTGCATTATAAAGGTTCTCTGGACGTGTTTGATTGCATTTTATTTAGTTCCATCCATCCATTTTCTACCGCTTATCCGGGTCGGGTCGCGGGGCACTAGCTTTAGCAGGGACGCCCACTTCCCTCTCCCCAGCCACTTCATCCAGCTCTTCCGGGGGGATCCCGAGGCGTTCCCAGGCCAGCCGAAGGATGTAGTCACTCCAGCGTGTCCTGGGTCGTCCCCGGGGTCTATACCCGGTGGGACGTGCCTGGAACACCTCACCAGGGAGGCGTCCGGGAGGCATCCAAATCAGATGCCCCAGCCACCTAATCTGGCTCCTCTCGATGTGGAGGAGCAGCGATTCTACTGTGAGATCCTCCCGGATGACCGAGCTTCTCACCCTATCTCTAAGGGAGAGCCCGAACACCCTGCGGAGGAAACTCATTTCGGCCCCTATGGTCCCACAGGTCGTGACCAAAGGTGAGGAAAGGTACGGAGATCGACTGGTAAATTGAGAGCTTCGCCTTTCGACTTAGCTCCTTCTTTACCACAACGGACCGATACAAAGTCCGTATCACTGTAGACGCCGCACCGATCCGCCTGTCGATTTCCCGTTCCATTCTTCCCTCACTCGTGAACAAGACCCCAAGATACCTCCACTTGGGGCAGGATCTCATCCCCGACCTGGAGAGGGCATGCCACGCTTTTCAGACTGAGGACCATGGTCTCAGATTTGGAGGTGCTGATTCTCATCCCAGCTGCTTCACACTCTGCTGCGAACTGCTCCAATGACAGTTGGAGGTCACGGTTTGATGAAGCCAACAGAACCACATCATCTGCAAAAAGCAGAGATGCAATACTGAGGCCACCAAACGGGACCCCCTCTACGCCTCGGCTGCGCCTAGAAATTCTGTCCATAAAAGTTATGAACAGAATCGGTGACAAAGGGCAGCCTTGGTGGAGTCCAACCCTCACCGGTCCGACTTACTGCCGGATATGCGGACCAAACTCTGACTCCGGTCGTACAGGGACCGAACAGCCCGTATCAGGGGGTTCGGTACCCCATACTTCCGAAGCACCCCCCACAGGACCACCCGAAGGACATGGTCGAACCCCTTCTCCAAGTCCACAAAACACATGTAGACTGGTTGGGCGAACTCCCATGCACCCCTCGAAGACCCTGCCAAGGGTGTAGAGCTGGTCCACTGTTCCACGGCCAGGACAAAAACCACACTGCTCCTCCTGAATCTGGGATTCAACTTCCCGACGGACCCTCCTCTCCAGCACCCCTGAATAGACCTTACCAGGGAGGCTGAGGAGCGTGATCCCCATGTAGTTGGAACACACCCTCCACCCCAGTCTGCCAATCCAGCGGCACTGTCCCCGATGTCCACGCGATGTTGCAGAGGCGTGTCAACCAGGACAGCCCTACAACATCCAGAGCCTTGAGGAACTCCGGGCGAATCTCATCCACCCCTGGGGCCTTGCCACCGAGCAGCTTTTTAACCACCTCGGTGACCTCAACCCCACAGATAGGAGAGCCCGCCTCAGAGACTCTGCTCCCTTATGGGAAGGCGTGTCGGTGGAATTGAGGAGGTCTTCGAAGTATTCTCCCACCGGCTCACAACGTCCCGAGTCGAGGTCAGCAGTGCCCCATCCCCACTATACACAGTGTTGATGGTGCACTGCTTTCCCCTCCTGAGACGTCGGATGGTGGAACAGAATTTCCTCGAAGCCGTCCGGAAGTCTTTCTCCATGGCCTCACCAAACTCCTCCCATGCCCGAGTTTTTGCTTCAGCGACCACCAAAGCTGCATTCCGCTTGGCTCGCCGGTACCCATCAGCTGCATCAGGAGTTCCACAGGCCGAAAAGGCCCGATAGGACTCCTTCTTCAGCTTGACGGCATCCCTCACCATTGGTGTCCACCAACGGGTTCGGGGATTGCCGCCACGACAGTCACCGACCACCTTACGGGCCACAGCTCCGGTGGGCCGCCTCAGCAATGGAGGCTCGGAACATGGTCCACTCTGACACGATGTCCCCCGCCTCCCCCGGAACATGAGCTAAGTTCTGTCGGAGGTGGGAGTTGAAACACCTTCTGACAGGGGATTCCGCCAGACGTTCCCAGCAGACCCTCACAATACGTTTGGTCCTGCCACGTCGGACCGGCATCTTCCCTCACCATCGGAGCCAACTCACCACCAGGTGGTGATCAGTTGACAGCTCCACCCCTCTCTTTACTTGAGTGTCCAAGACATGCGGCCGCAAGTTCGATGACACGACCACAAAGTCGATCATCGAACTGCGACCGAGGGTGTCCTGGTGCCAAGTGCACGTGTGGACACCCTTATGCTTGAACATGGTGTTCGTTATGGACAATCTGTGACGAGCACAGAAGTCCAATAACAGAACACCGCTCGGGTTCTGATCGGGGGGGCCATTCCTCCCAATCACGCCCTTCCAGGTCTCACTGTCATTGCCCACGTGAACATTGAAGTCCCCCAGCAGAACAATGGAGTCCCCAGCGGGAGTGCTCTCCAGCACCCCCTCCAAGGACTCCAAAAAGGATGGGTACTCTGAACTGGTGTTTGGTGCATAGGCACAAACAACAGTCAGGACCCGTCCCCCCACCCGAAGGCGGAGGGAGGCTACCCTCTTGTCCACCGGGGTGAACCCCAACGTACAGGGGTTCGCCGGGGAGCAATAAGTATACCCACACCTCCTCGGTGCCTCTCACCGTGGGCAACTCCAGAGTGGAAGAGAGTCCAACCCCTCTCGAGAGGACTGGTACCAGAGGCCATGCTGTGCGTGGAGGAGAGTCCGACTATATGTAGTCGGAACGTCTCTACCTCACACACCAGCTCGGGGTCCTTCCCTGCCAGAGAGGTGACATTCCACGTCCCTCGAGCCAGCTTCTGTAGCCGGGGATCGGATCGCCAAGGTCCCCGCCTTCGGCCACCCCCCAGCCCGCACTGCACCCGACCCCTATGGCCCCTCCCACAGGTGGTGAGCCCATGGGACCCTGAGCACACAGCTAAAATAACGAAGGAGTGGCTTCAGAACAACTCCGTGACGGTTCTTGAATGGCCCAGCCAGAGCCCTGCCTTAAACCCAATTGAGCATCTCTGGAGAGACCTGAAAATGTCTGTCCACCAACATTCACCATCCAACCTGACAGAACTGGAGAGGATCTGCAAGGAGGAATGGCAGAGGATCCCCAAATCAAATCACCCCCCCTCACCCCCCGAATTTAATAACTAGCTGTGCCACCTGATAACTGAGATCGAAAAACTAAAATTGTTTTCACTCTACTATATTGGAGGGTTTTCGAGCATGAACTGCCATGTCTGAATACTCGCAAGTACAAAATGTTCTGTGCTCTCAAATCCTTTCTCTTTGCAGTGTCATAGTCAACCAGATGGACGAGAATTTCACATTTGTTCTGACTGACATCAACAGTCAACATAGATTTGGGTTCTGTCGCCTCTCCTCGAGCTTACACACCTGCTATTGCATCCTTAGGTGAGGAATGTGTTTTTTGTTTTGTTTTTACTGTTCAGTTAATCGCGTGATTGCGTTGTTTTTGAAATTCTAACTGGAGTGAAGTCAAAAATTAAGAGCTGTTTACATTGTACAGTCCTGAACTGTCAAGTTTCCGACTAAATGTTTATTTTTATTCCTCAGCTACCTGCCCTGGTTTGATGTATATTATAAACTGCTGAATATCATTGCAGATTACACTGTAATTGGCCAGGTAAGGACAATACAGGTTTCGTAACTGTATTAACTGTATTTCGTAACCCCACTCCCAAAAAAGCATTCACTCACTATTTGTAAAATGTCTCTATCCACCATCAGTCTACAACTTTTAACAGCCCCGACCACCAAAGTTGGCAAAAAATGAAACTGCCCTAAAATTTAATTGGCAAACAATTATAAGATTCTGTTCTAGCATATGTTAGTTTGGATAAAAGTTAATTTGGAAAGAAAAAGTCGGAACGTAAACGCCTGCATCTACTTCCGGGGTGATTCACGAACGTTAGACGATTACAATCACAGCTATCTTTGTCTCGTATAGGGCACCACGTCTCTTTTTATACTTGTGATAAAAAAACCTATTGATCAATCTCTATTATCGAAAAGGCCCGCTACATTACTAGGATGGTAGTTCTAGAGTTCAGCGGTCATTTGTCTGACTCAAACACACAACAGGAAGTGGAATTTTAGAGAAAATGTAATTAAACCTACAGGGGAATTTGGGGAAGAATGTAGAGGAACTTTCCTACAAAAGGTACAGGTAAACATTCGTAAAGAAGGCTGAACTCGTGACGTGAGTGGAAAATGATTGGATGTGCGTGAGTGATGGTAAAACTGGGAGTCTTTGTGACTGTTTAATACAGTGTAATCCCAAATTATTATGCACTTATTTGTACTTGGTAATCAGCAAATTGTACTCATGTTGCGCAGAACGAAATAAGCAGGCGGGTCAATTTTCCCGATGTTTCGACAAGGATGTCGACAGGTCGATTTGAAGGAAAAAGGGAAAACTATAACAGAGGGGCCGAAGCACACAAATAATTTAGTTTGCCACGCGCTCAGAGAGAAATTGCGCATGCAAATTCTTCTTGCCTGGTTACACTTGCTGTCGACTCAACTCTTACACCAAAGTGTAGTAGGGGACTTGGACAGAATGTCTCTGTAGCCCAACGAGTATTGAGGCGAATGGGAAGATTTTTGCTGGTCCTAGCCTGGGTGGCTTGCCCTCCTCATAGCGTGGTGCTTTGGCCCAGAGTCAGAGTCTTCGGTGGAGCAGGAAAACAAGAGCGAGAAAAGGGAGTCCGGTGGGAGGTCATGGTGGGTTCATGTGGAATTTGGTAAACTTAATCCGTTAAGGCCTGTTTAACTAATAAATCCATTGTCGTCAATTATTCGAACTGTCAAATTTGGTCAGGAGGCCTCCCAGATTCTTGGTCATTTGGGTCAGTCCACAGAAAAAGGTCTGTGTTAGAAGAATCATTAAAATTGCTGGGAGAAGGACCTTTAACTAGTTTATGGGCTCAGTTGAGTTAAAACAGATGTCCTGTGTCCTGCAAAAAGTGATCTGCTGGCTGAGGGTCAGGAGGTAGGAATGCAATGGTAATCAGGTCCAGGGTGCCGGAGTCGATGGTCTTACAGGGAATAATCGTTACACTGTATTTGTTCAGTTATCAGTGTAGCTGTAGTTGCAACATACTAAATATGTGCTAAATGTAGGGAAGGGTATTGAAAATCGAGAATCGGTGAAGCCGGTTTCAAAGTTAAAAATTCCATGGAATCGTTAGCTGCATTTTTAAACGATTCTGTTATCGATCCTATTTGGAACTATGACGTCATTGCGCATGTTATGCAATGCACGCAACGTGTGGACCAGCTGACATTTATAGATTCCTCGGGCATGCAGCTGGTATTAATGGGCTACATCACTGTAACCATTCTGAGTAAGGGGGCCAGATTGTCACCAAAAGCAGCAGTAATTTAATGACTAAAAACACCACCAAATGAACTATACACTACTAAAAATTACACCACTTTAACTATCAAACCGTGTCTGTACAACACACATTAAAGATGCATTGTTATGCAGTCAAAACGTGATACAGTAATGTTAACATTACAGCAGTGCATTCCAGAAAAGATTGCATGCAAATTTTCTTAATGTTACAAAAATATCCACCCTGCCAGTAATTGCGACCGGAAGTTTCCCTTGACCTCGTTGGGGAAGTGTGGTGCAATGCATGCAAGGATGCGTTTGTGTAAGCTAAAAATGAGCACTAATAATAATACTCTAATAAACTTGTTCTTCACAGATTAGGAAGAATACTTGCCTGAGAGTATTGTTATATTACCTGTCTGCATGTGTTGCTATGGCGTTTTTGTGTGAATATTTGTTTTTGAAGGTAAATCCCATCCGTGCTTTAATGCTAATTTTAGTATCCCGTCAATAGGGTTTTACATTGAGTGTTAGCATTAAGCTGGCGATCTCTAAAATGGTGTCTTGTATTTAAATATACAACGTGTAATTCTTTTTTGTTGTGTTTAGCTTTACAGTAAACTCTAAATGGGGTGTCATTAAACATCTTAAAGCACGCTCAGAGAGGGCAGAAGAACGTATGTCGCAAGATATACGGATGTGTTTAGAGTGCGTTTACAACGCAATGCCATGGCATCGTTTTTCTTCCATTATATTGTTTTTTTATGATGGTGAGAAGCCTGGGTTTAATATTCAGCGGGTGTTATTTTAATGTATTTTATTTTATTCATTTTTTAAAATCTATTTAAAGTCCCCAATGAGAATTGATAAAGAATTGAATAATTAAGCAGTATCAACAATTGAATTGGAATCGGAAACATTTGATCATTTCCTATCTCTAGCTAAATGTGAAAGAAGGATTTGAATACTTAATGGATAAAATGGATAAATGGCATGCTGACACTAGAGAAAAAGATGTTAAAAAGAAAATGTAGAATATTTATAATAGGATATTCCTTCAATTTCATGGATTTTTGATATTTTGAATGGTTTAGGAAATCAATTTACAAGACCTCCTGGTATCCTTACACAACCTTTCCATTCCTGAGCCTGGTGTTCCTGTTCATCTTGCTATGGTGAGTCACAATTCACTACATCTCATCAGTTTCCTTTAAGTTGAGGTCAAACCTGAAAAAGGCTGCAACATGTTCCAAATTAGTTGGGACAGGTGGCGAAAAAGACAGAAAGTTGAGGAATGCTCATCAAACACCTGTTTGGAACATCCCGCAGGTGAACAGGCTAATTGGGAACAGGTGGGTGCCATGATTGGGTATAAAAGGAGCTTCCCTGAATTGCTCAGTCATTCACAAGCAGCTTTTTTGGAACATGTTGCAGCCATAAAATTCTAAGTTAATAATTATTTGGTAAAAACAATAAAGTTTATCAGTTTGAACATTAAATATCTTGTCTTTGTAGTGTATTCAATTAGATATAGGTTGAACATGATTTGCAAATCATTGTATTGTGTTTTTATTTATGTTTATATTTATTTTAACACAACGACTCAACTTCATTGGAATTGGGGTTGTACTTAAACAGTTGACTTACAATTCCATTGTAACATGCTACCAATTTTGCACAATACTGTTGAGACACTGCTACATTACCCGTGCACTCACTGTAGTAGTCTTGTCACTCTGCACGATTTGCATATCTGTTGTTGACCAATACTGGCCACTCATGTACTTGAGAGCTATTTGCACCATTTGCACTGTTTTCACTGTTCCACATTATCGCACTATTAGTCACTTTAAACTGCTTAAATTCCCTGAGGACTGTGCACCATTTACACAATAGTCACTGTATAAGATTACTGCCCTATTAGTCATTTCAAACCCTAGTGACTTATAAGCGGAACGGAAGATGAATGAATGAATGAAAAACTGCTCTAAATTGCTTGAGGACTCTGCATCATTTGAACAGTTGTCATTGTATCAGGATTACCACATTACTGGTTACCTTTCACTGCTTAATGACTCTCCATAGTGTGTTATTTTGTCCATCCATCCATTTTCTACCGCTTATCTGAGGTCGTATCGCGGGGGCAGTAGCTTTAGCAGGGACGCCCAGACTTCCCTCTCCCCAGTCACTTCATCCAGGTCTTCCGGTGGGATCCCGAGGCGTTCCCAGGCCAGCCGAGAGACGTAGTCTCTCCAGCGTGTCCTGGGTCGTCCCTGGAGTCTCCTTCCGGTGGGACGTGCCCGGAATACCTCACCAGGGAGGCGTCCAGGAAGCATCCGAATCTAACAGTATATGTTGTCACAGTGGATGTCTATTGTCGTACTAGAGCGGTTCTAACTACCAGAGACAAATTCCTGTGTTTTTGACATACTTGGCAAATAAAGATGATTACAGAGTTGTTTGTATCCCTATGCTCATGAAAGAAAAACCCTCAGTGGTCAATGAACTGACTTTGAATCTGACAAAAGTAATAATAAAACAATTTTAATGAAAATTAGCTAATGAAAATCAGACCTTGCTTTTAAGTTGTTACTCATGAAACAGGCATGGACAAAAATTATGGCACAACCTTTTATGGCAGTCACTGCAATCAAATGATTTTTGTGAGTTTCAATGAGACGTCTGCACCTGTCAGCAAGTATTTTGGCCCACTCTTCATGAGCAAACTGCTTCAGTTGTCTAAGGTTTGAAGGGTGCTTCCTCCAGACGGCATATTTCAGCTCCTTTTTTCCCCCCCTCCAGTCCCCCCCTTTTTACCTGTCCTGTTCGGCTGTTAGGTCAAGCAGAATGGAGAATCTCTATCCCTTTTATGCCGGAACACTTTTACTGTGCCACAGTAGAGTGTGTGCATGTTTCAGCTCCTTCCACAGGTGTTCAAAAGGATTTAGACCATGGCTCATAGAAGGCACTACAGATATAGTGCAAGGTTTTGCTCTTGCCATTCTTGGCAAGAGCATTCCTGTTGCAAGACCAATGACCAGCAACAGAGAACAAGCTGACCAAACTTTATTACACTGGGCAGCACATTTCTCTCAATAATATCTTGATAGTCTTGAGATTTCATTGTAGCCTGCACGTGCGCGGGGCGTTATTCATCGTAATACAAGTCTGTTAAAATAAAATGATAATGAAAATAATATAAGCAATTAAATAAAAGATGAGCAAGGTGAATTACGTAGAGTAGTTTGAAATCATCTCACCTCCAGTTTCTTTCGCTTCCGCTCCCGTTTTCCCCACAATGTGCAGACTGATGCATTCAAAAGCCCCTCGGAATTAACACAGCGCGAAGCACCACAGAACGCTTCTTGCTCTGAAACCCCCCCTCCCCTCCAAAACAGCAAGACACAAAAATAAACACATAACTGAGGTGACGACTACATAGTCCTTTATCCTTTAAGGAAAGGTCTTAATAGTCATAATGTACATTCCTAAACCTTTGCTAATTGTGTACATACAGTGCCATGGTAAAGTATTGGCCCCCTTCTCAAATTCTTATATTTTTGCATAGTTTCCGCACTTTAAGATCATTGAACAAATGTAAATATCAGGCAAATATAACCTAGGTGAACTTAAAATGCTGTTTTTAAATGATTTCATTTATTAAAGAAAAAAAAAAACTATTCAAAGTTACCTGGCTCTGTGTGAAAAAGTAATGACCCCCTAAACCTAATAACTGGTTGGGCCATCCCCAGCAGCAACAACCGAAATCAAGCGTTTGCTGTAATTGGCAATGAGTGTTTCACATCTCTGTTGAGGTATTTTGGCCCCCCCGTTTTTGCTGAATTCTTTGAATTCAGCAAAAATTGAGGGTTTTTGAGCATAAGCTGCCTTTTTAAGGTAATGCCTCTGCATTTCAAAGTCTGGACTTCTACTAGGCCACTTTGTCCGTAAACTGTCTGTAGCTTGGGGTGCTGGCAGTGTGCCCTGCAGCGGGGGAAGGTCAGGTGTGTCTTCGCCACCACTGGGTGAGAGGTGGGGCTCCCTGGCTGAGCCAGTTTCTTCAGCAAGGTGAATGAGCGAGCGACCGACTAAGACAAAGGGGGCTCCGGCTTTTTATGCACAGTAGAGTGGGGTCGACCAGTGAAAAACAGGGCGATGGACCGCGCCTACTTTTCCATCCTGGATTATTTTGTGGTGTGGGAATAACAGTGGGAATAAAAGATTAATTATTGGATCGAAGATAAAGAAATCGATTCCCAGCTCCGCACCGTCACGCACACACACCCTGGCCAATCCACACCATGAGTGTCCCAATTCCATGTGGTGGCTGAGAGTATATTTGCGATGTGGCATTTGTGTTGTGTGTGGTAAAACATCTCATCCGGTTCAGTTGACATACAGATCTGACATCAGACATTCAAATTCGAAGAAATAGAGTCACTAGTTACACTGGTGTGGTGGTAAACACTGGGCATATTCATACAAAGTTCTTAAAATATCAAAACAGACTTAAATTCGGTGAAGCCTGTCACTAGAACCTCTGCCGTTGCAGTAACTCTCCACCGCCTGGGGGTGTTGCCTGTGCGCCATCAATTGTAACAGAGGGCTCGGCCGTGTTTTTGCATGTGATTTTCTTGTATCAAAAGAACCTAGTACATTGCTGAATGAGTCTTGTTAAAAAGGCCGCGAATATCGATTCCATTGTTGTCAATGTCTGGAGCAGACACACATGAAACGTAGGTTTCTCAAATTCTTGCTCATCCAGCCAGTGTCCAGGAAAAGGTCATTGTTGGTGTGACTTTTCAGACAGGATGGGGGGAATGACTGGTAATAAGTTTAGCGTCCAGGTGAGAAACCAGTTTCCCATGTCTCTACTTTGTTGATGAGATTCTTCAGACTGGCAGGTAATTAATTTAGCGTCTGGGTGAGAAACCAGGTTCCTGTGTCTCTCGCTGATAAGTGGCTTTTCTTAGATGTCTTGTGTACACAGACTGACTCAGCGGGGCAGCAGAGACAGATATGCCAAACACACAGAGATTGGGGGTCGCTGGGTGCCATCTGGTTAGGTAGCGTGTCTGCTACGTATCCGCCGCTTTGTAGACTTGATTTGGCTCGATGGCGATGTCTCTTTGGAAGATTGCACAGGTTGGCAGGAACGCACAACAGTGCAGTTACCAAAGTACGTTAGTGCATCTCACCCACCCCACCCCCCTATAGCTGTAGCAGTTGTCCATGACAACTTCATACTTAAGGTGTGCCTATATGTGCATATAGGTATCGTTGTCAGGATAGACGTATGTGGATAGATGTGTATGTGTATGTTGGGATCGCAGTGAGAACAGTAATTCGGGGCAGGGGAGAAACTAACACTAAGGAAAACATTAGCTAGGTGGAGAGTTCTCAGTACAAGTCAAACAAGAATAAAAACCAAAAAGGTGAAACTCAACACGGCTCTACAGAAGAAAAAGAAAGAAGAGGTAGCAAGCTTCAACTTATCACACAGGGGGAATAACAGTCAGATGTAGAACCTAATTCATCAGTGAAGGAGAGTGAAGGTGCTAAGTAGAGGTTCTAATCTTGATGGCAGAATGAAATCCTAGTCGAGATTCAAAAGGGGGTGGAGAGGTCCTGAGGCAAATTAGGTCAAGGAGGACTTCCTCCCCTCTGTATGGGGTCAGGTTCGGGTTCAGTCGTTCTTTTCCTCCGGAATATTTTGGGCCGCGCATTTGAGCGTTGATTCAGAAGACCCTGCAAGTTCTGAGTCTTTCGATAGAGCAGGTAGGCGATGCCGAAAGTCATGCAGTAACTGAGACTGACCAAAGCTATTAAGATGTTATCTGCTGCGGACCAAGAGTGCATGAGCGGTAGCTCGGGTGTTCAATCATCAGTGCGAATGGTGCGTAGGGTGTTGTCTATATGGGGGATATCAATCGCCTGAGTTCCTTCAAATTGAATCTGCATAAGCGTCTCAGGATCAACTTAAAATTTATATTGTCGGAAAAAGTTAGAAATCTCGATTTCGCTTTCATAATTGTTGGCTGGCAGTTAATGGAGGGCGACGTCCTCGATATGCAAAATGGCATCTTTGGGGACGTCGAGCCACATGGTTTGATTTGGCAGGGCGAGTGCCGTTGTGGTGTCAGGGTGATCGTAACTCAGAGTTGTGCTTAGGGCTGGTGTGTTGACTCGCCATTTGTCACCAACAATTTCCGGGCGAGTAGTGATAACCTGGTAGCGAGGTGTAGCTTCTGCTCTAGACCGCGACGCATCCTTCATGGGCTTCAGGCCACAAGATCTCGGATGAACGGCTTACTGGGACACAAGTAATGGATGTCTTTTGTGAGGATACACGTGCAAACTTGGTGCCAGATACAGATGAGGATTACTATCACTATGGGCGACTACCGCGGGAGTAGTGACTCGGACGTAAGTGTCACCTTGCCAGATGGATAGATGTCGCGGGAGTCGATAATTGGAGGAGTAACAAGGGAGGCTATTTCTCGTAACTCAGGGTTGACATACAAGATGGTGGAACTCCCGAGAGAAAAAGCCAAGTGGGCTTGGACAGGACTAATGGGGCTTGCTAAAGCTTTAGAAAGGATGCTTTCGACTAAGCTCAGGCATACCAAGTATGGAGGACTTCTACCCTTTGCTAAGTTGTCCATGGATGAAGAAATTTTGCATAGCATGTCATTCATCAATGTGGTAACAGTCTGTGTGTGAGCGTAATCAGTTTGGACCACCGACTGTGTGTTTATGCTGTCTAGTTCGGTTTAAAGCTACACAGCAAACGTTGAGAACTAAAATGGCTACCCTTAGCATGTTGCTTAGCGACCGGGAATTGGTTACTTGGTTAGCCATGTGTGGTGGGGATTTTGGACTGGAATTCCCAAAGTTGTGTCTCGATAGTAGCAAGGCTACAAGCGTTACCGGTGGGTGGATGAGTTTTATTTTGGTCGTTATGTTATTAGTTTGCGGCGAAGCAGCGCGTTCGGTTTTACCAGTGCCTTGGTTGAGCATCTGCGTTGACGGACTTGGTGTAGTGAGGATGCTGTCACGGTTGCTCACTGTGTTGACCATCCATTGTTTCGTACATGGCAACTCTTGTGTGACCGCCTCCTTTCGCTAAGTGGGGCCATGAGAGGCTGTGAAGTGTGATTCACGGAGGTGCAAAAACAAAAGCCCACGATAATGCAAATGAGCAGGTACAAAACCGAGGAGAAACCAGAGTTAAGCTTGCGTGCTGCGCAGGGAGGAATAATTGAAATAGTGGCGGGCAAGGCGAGCCACAGGAAGATTAAACGAAAAGCAGGCAACTTCGACATCACAAATAACGCAGAAGAGGAGAGGCTGGAAACCAGCACAGAAGGAAGCGTTCATCCCAAGTGGTTACTGCAGGTGCAATAGAAGAGTTGGGTGGGAGGTGACCAATCACGGGGACGGTGAGATTGAAGTCGTGGAAGTGGGAGCAGATCAATAGGCCAAGCTTAGTAGATCTGGGAATGTGGATGTCGCTTTATGTGTGGTTGTGAATTAGCAGCACTGTGGTCTAGGAAGCGTCTAGGAGGGGTGTGGCATGCAACGACAAACCCAGGTCGTTAAACTCCGGCGACAGCTAAAAGAACGCAGGGGGACCAGTCACTGATTGATTAGCTTGTGGCAGTAGCACTCTTCTTGCGGTGGTTAGACGAGATGGCAGAGAAACGTGTCGAGTTCTCTAAGTCGGTTCAGCGGTGGTGAGGTGGATACAGGGGACTAGCGGTGTCGTCAATGGGGGTGTCGTGACTTGAAGGAGTGAGGCCTGACAGGTTGCAGGTTGCAGTCTTACGATGGGTCCAACACCAGGCTATGTTTTAGTTTGAGGACAGTTCCCGAGTTTGGTGGTGGTAAAGCCTGTTCCACCTGTGCCCACAGCTTAAGATTTTTGTAATCAATCAGTGGCTCGAAGCGGTAGATCAGGTCTTGGCCGATGAGCAGGGGGACGTATTCAGTTGGAGAGACGAAGACCGGATGGACTAAGGCCATGGGGGCGATTGTCCAGTGGAGCATAGTTAAGGTGTTAGTTCGGTGTTCGTCACTGAAAATGCGTGGATAGTTAGTGCGCAGCGTTGCAGTTGGAGGTCACGGCCACTGGCTTGTAGCAATGTCAGGAGCTGATTGAACACAGCGTGGGACATAACAGTGATGTCTGCCATGGGGTCAATCTGAGCTTCGCTTCAGAGTTCATGCTCAAGTGTAACTGTGAAATAGAACTTCCAAGAAGTACCTTTAGCAGTTAGTTCGCCCAAAAGCTGTTGGACTGACGTTGTTCAGTAGCTTAATGTCACGCTAGTCAGGGGCCTCGCCTGGGTCTTGTCTGATGATTAAGACGGGACGAGAGGGGTCTCGGGATTGGTCATCACAAAGTGGTCCGCTAAGGTTATGGCGATGTGAGGTCCTTGTGGGGTCGTCCGGGGTCACAGAGGGATTGGACAGGTCGTTAGGGAACAACGGCGATTCCCTGGTTGACCTGCCGTGTCCTCTGTGGCTCCATCCGACCCAGTCAGGCCTTGTCATAATGACGGGTCCCGCTTTTTGTCTTTGGACAGGCTGTGGAGCACCTCAAGTAATTCTTCTGCCACGGCACTAAGTTCCCTTTGGGAGCTGTTAGCTCGGGGGCCCTTTGCCCGGTTCTCACTAGTCGTTTTAAGGTCTCTGTTAGACGAGTCAGATTTAGGCTGGTCGTTGTATGAACCCTGTTCCAACGTGTAGTTTTGGTGCAAATTAGAGTTATGGTTGTTACGTGATTTTGATTGATCGTTGGATTGGCGTTGTTGGTTACGAGGACTATTGATATACGCGGGCCGAGATTGTTTTTTTGGATTAAACAACTTATTTTGGTTGTTGGGTTTAAGATCACCAGAACATTGTGTGTCAGTCACGTGTGTCGCACGTAGCTCCCTCTTATTACATCTGCGGCAGTTCGTTTGCGAAGAAGACGCCTGAGTCTTGTGCTTTAGAGGAACGGTGTTTTTGTTTAGCTAAACGTTTGGCGGCCAGTTCACGCAGTTGGGCACTGGACAGTGTGTGCGGGCACGCTGCCATGCCCAGCTTGTGGGTGGTGTTTGGATGTAGGTTTTCAACAAAATGTTTTGAAATATTTGTCCTCTTCCATATTTAGTTCGTTTAAATTTCCAAAGTACGCTTTATGCAACCGGCAGTAATAAGCTTGTGGTGTTTTGAGTCTTCCCTGTTTAATTGTGAGGGCTACAGATAAGCCAGTTACGGCCTCTGGATCATCAAATTCCTGAGACAGTGCTTGGCAGAGAGCTGGGTAATCGGCCAGTACATGAGCCGGTTCTCGTTCAATTAAGCTACTGACTTCTCGGCTAGGTGTAACTTTAATAAGGTACAATCTGTTGTCAGTTTTAGTAGAACGGAATCGTTTAAGGTGAAATTCGAGGTCTCTAAGGTGCGCGGCTGTGTCGTGTCACCTGTTCGGTTTAGGTTCAAACCTCGGAATGTTGCGCGCAACTTTGTCTTCGTCTTTTAGAGTCATACCTGGAGCGTCCCTGGGTGGAGGGAGAGTCGGGGTGAGTAAAAAAGGGAAGCTGTGACTGGTGGGCCGCCACCCGTATGGAGGTTGCACGGCACCCCCCGAATGTGGGTTCCGGCCCAAAGGTTGGAGATGTCTTGTAGGGCTCTATGACACTTCTGGCAAGGGAGTGCCCCCGATTGTCTGTAGCATGGGCTGGAGCGATGGGATGAGTCAGAGAGTGGGCGGAGAGTTGTCGAGCTCATTGTAGCTCACGCCTGACATGGGCTAACTCATCCTCTTGGTCCCGGAGCTGTTGCTGGAGGCGGGACAGCTCCGTCTCCAGGACCCCGCCATCTGTGTCTTGAGCTTGCAGGACTGTTCCATCTCTTTGTAGCGTTCTCCTTTGAGCGTTTCTGTGTGTTCGGTGAGCTGCTGGATGGCACCGGAAGCTTGGCGCAGCAGAAGAGTTGCTCGCTGATGTTTGGCCCGTAATTCAAGCATTTGGTCATTAGACAGTTGGTCGGCTAATTCTACTAATTTAGCGTTTAATTGAGTAATCTCTACGTAGGGGTCGTGTAGCAGTTTTTGTTGATCTTGGGAAGCTAGCTAGCTAGAGATAGGGGCCTGGGTTAATTCATCATCGTTTAATTCCCCACCGTTTTTAGATGTCAGCTGCAGCAGTGAGGTTGGCTATCCGAGCCTCCGCATCATCACATCATCATCATCACATCGAGGAGGCGTGTTTCCGCCAAGTTTAAACGTGCGATGGTTTCTGTCAGTTATGCAGTTAACTGGACTTGTTTATGCTGGTCAGCTTCCAGTCTGTGCTTCACCTGAGCGTCCTCTAGGTAGCTCCACTTTAGTTGGGACACCAAGTTCAGCACCTTGCAACCAAGCATTCGAGTGAGATTTTTATCTTTTAAGGTTTTGTGCTCAGCGTCACTCATAAATTGTGCGATATTGTTATTGAGGACTTCAAAGCTAGGATCTTTGACAGATTCTGCATAGCCCGGTACGAGGTCTTTTGTTAGATTGCTCACGAGCTCCTCTAATGTGTCAAGATTGTCATATTGGCTGGGACTTTCTGAAAATTCCGCCATGATTGCGTTGCGTGTGCAGTAGCTGTACAGGGTACGCAACTGAATCGTTAGTATTGGAAGCTCGTTCAAGTGGTGTGTCTAATTTGGAATAGAGGCACAATATATGCAGTGTAATTAATTGTTAATTAAATACTGTATACACAATACAAATTATGGTGTGGGTTTGATCACGTAACTTAAAATTTATTTGAGTGTGTGTAGAAGCACTGATCGAATAGTGTGCAAAAATGTAAGAATTTGAAAAAGGGGGGCAATACTTTTTCACAGCACTGTATTTATATAATATTGTTCTCTAAGACGTTTGCATGATTCGCGCATGTGCAGTGTCGTGTGGCTCATGAGGCAGTCTGTGACGCAGTAAGTATGAAGTCAGAGGTCGCGTGTGCACGGTGCTGTGAGTTCATTCAGTAGTGTGCGTCATTGATGTGTTATGAGGAATCCCACAAAGTTTCTAGGCAGGAGACGCCCCACTGCAGCATGATTGGCTCCTGCTTTGCGGGAAGGGCAGGCTATGCAGATGTAAAGAGATGACCATCCAAATGTATCACGTTTGTACGAAATAAAAACAAAGATGTTTGTGATGGTTAGGTTAAGGCCTAGGGTTGGGTTTTAAGGCGGTTTAGGATGGGTTAAGATTAGGATTAAAGTGGGCTTAGCGTTAGTGGAAAACATTTGAACGTCGCCACACTTTGGTCTCATACTGTACTTCATTTCCCGTCTGGAAGCAGTAGGGCGTGATACAACAAGCCAGTCAGAGTGCAGCGGCACGTGTCCTGGAGCCAGTAATATTGGAGCAGTGCGAGTCCTGCCTCGAAACTATGTGGGAATCCTAATAACGCATCATTGATACCTAGGTAATGTTTACATAATTTACAAGCCTTTTTTGTCTTGTCTTTGTAGATAACCACACACATACATGTAAAACTCAACACACCCACAACTGTACATAATATATGAAGAGGAAATCATTGTTGAAGCGAAAACAAGCTTTGTTGTAATTCAGCATAGGGAAAAAAGGGCGGCTGTGGATCAGTTGGTAGATTGGTTCGTCCAGTGACCAAAGGGTCGCCGGTTCGAATCCTGGTTCTGACTGTCTGCATGCCGAAGTGTCCTTGAGCAAGACACTGAGCCCTAATTTGCTCCCAGTGGGCCTGACACCGCCTTGCACGGCAGCAGCCGCCCATTGGTGTATGAATGTCTGTGAATGGGTGAATGTGAGGCTTTGTAAAGCGTTTTAGGCACTATGATGGTGTAGATAAAGCGCTACATAAGTGCAGTCCATTTACCATTTTACCAAAACAGAATCGGAGAAAATCCAAACATCTGTCCCAGTGCTTTTATTGTGGTCCCATCCCTGAGTTGGCCTCAAGTGGTGTTTGGCCAACATACACAGATGTGAAGACAGCCCACTTACCCTGAACTAGTGAAAAAGCCAAATATCTTCACAACATAACAGTTCGTTACAATATTAAAGGGCAATCAGAACATGTAAACACAGTTGTGCTCACCATTATTGGCACCCATGAAGTTTAAGTACTAAATGTAAAATATCTCCTGAAGAAAATGAATGACGTGAAACAACATATTTCTAAAGAGAACTTACATTTGATACAAAAGAGCAAATGATAAACAATTTTATGGACAGATGGAACAAAAATACAGTTTTTCGGCCATGCACACAAACAGTATCTTTACAGACGGCGTAATGAAGCCTTTAAATAAAAGTGCACCCTGCCAACAGTCACGCATAGTGAAGAATCCATAATGCTGTGGGGCTGCTTGCTGCATCTGGTACTGGAGGGCTTGACTGTATCACAGGTATCATGACATAAGAAAATTATCAAGATATTTTAGTGCGAAATCTCTCACCCAGTGTAAGAAAACTTAGTTTGAGGCAAAGACCATGGGTCCTCCACTAAGACAAAGACCCAAAGCACACAGGAATGGTTGAAAACAAAAAGATTGACGATTTCAAAATGGCCAGCAATGAGTCCTGATCTCAATCCAATGGAAAATCAAATTAGACAACTAACTTTTAACATCAAAAACATAGACAACAAAGATTAAAATGGAAAGAAATGCCAAATTAATAATAATACAAATGATAATACCAAATACTCGATGCTGGCTGATTGCTATACTGCTTGCACTCTGTTGGGGTAGGGGCAAATTCATTGATGTGACCCCAGAGAACTTTCGAAACATATCAACTGTCCAGAACACACAGAAGAAACAAAAAAGAAAGCGAAAGAGAGGTCATTTGTTGCTTCTTTTGATTTGTCTCATTAGGTGTTGCAACAAGTTACATGCATGATTGGTTTGACAGTAATGATACAATAATGAAATGAAGAAAATGTTCTATTTTATATTTAAAATTGTGTGCCATGTTATAGATTAAAGGCAATGTTAAAAAACTAGTGCTAGTTGACTTTTTTAAGTGTATGTAAATGACTTTTTTAAGTGCATGTAAATCGTTGATGGAGGGGATGGTAGGGACAGTGTTCTTTTCTTGGTATGCTTAATTTTTGCGTTTGTGAACATAGTGCTGATGTGCTTTGCCAAAAAGTTCCAGTTTTTTCTCATATGTCCATAGGACATTCTCCCAGAAGCTTTGTGGCTTGTCAACATGCAGTTTGGCAAATTCCAGTCTCGCATTTTCATGATTTATTTCCAACAGTGGTGTCCTCCTGGTCGTCGCCGATGGAGTCCATTTTGGCTCAAACAATGACGGAGAGTGTGATCTGACACTGATGTACCTTGACATTGGAGTTCCCCTTTCATTTCTTTGGAGATTGTTCTGTGCTCTCTTGTTACTATTGGTATTATCTGTCTCTTCAATTTATCATCAATTTTCTTCCTGCAGCCACGTCCAGAGAGGTTGGCTACAGTCCCGTGGATATCTAAAATTTCTGAATAATATCTGCAACTGTAGTCACAGGAACATCAAGCTGCTTGGAGGTGGTCTTATAGCCTTTACCTTTAACAATGCTTGTCTATAATTTTCTTTCTGATCTCCATAGACAAATCTGTCCTCTGCTTCCTCTGGTCAATGTATAGTGTGGTAAACTCCATGACATCAAACAGCACAATGATTACTTATCACCCTTTAAAAAGGCTGGCTGACTGATGATAGGTTTGAAGACATCTGTGATGCTAATTAGGGGACACCTTGTTTGAACATATCTATATGGTCAAATTATTTTCAATCTTTTTCTAGGGTTAGCCTACCATCATTTTTGTCCCGTTTTATGAGTTTGTTCTTTAAAATGTTTCTCTTGAACCACAATTTAAAATCAGTGTCTGATTTTCATTGGTTAATTTTCAGAACACCCCTCCTTGAGCCGTCACCTTGTCGTGGTGGAGGGGTTTGTGTGTCCCAGTGATCCTAGGAGCTAAATTGTCTGGGGCTTTATGCCCCTGGCAGGGTCACCCATGACAAACAGGTCCTAGGTGAGGGACCAGACAAAGCACGGCTCAAAGACCCCTAATGATGACGACAACCAATGGACTTCGTTTTCCCTTGCCCGGATGCGGGTCACCGGGGCCCCCCACTGGAGCCAGGCCTGGTGGTGGGGCACGAAGGCGAGCGCCTGGTTGCCGGGCCTGCACCCATGGGGCCCGGCCGGGCACAGCCCGAAAGGGTAACGTGGGTCCCCCTTCCCATGGGCTCACCACCTGTGGGAGGGGCCATAGGGGTCGGGTGCAGTGTGAGCTGGGCGGTGGCCGAAGGCGGGGACCTTGGCGATCCGATCCCCGGCTACAGAAGCTGGCTCTAGGGACGTGGAATGTCACCTCTCTGGCAGGGAAGGAGCCCGAGCTGGTGTGTGAGGTCGAGAAGTTCCGACTAGATATAGTCGGACTCGCCTCCACACACAGCTTGGGCTCTGGTACCAGTCCTCTCGAGAGGGGTTGGACTCTCTTCCACTCTGGAGTTGCCCACGGTGAGAGGCGCCGAGCAGGTGTGGGTATACTTATAGCCCCCCGGCTCGGCACCTGTACGTTGGGGTTCACCCCGGTGGATGAGAGGGTAGCCTCCCTCCGCCTTCGGGTGGGGGGACGGGTCCTGACTGTTGTTTGTGCCTATGCACCAAACAGCAGTTCAGAGTACCCACCCTTTTTGGAGTCCTTGGAGGGGGTGCTGGAGAGCGCCCCCGCTGGGTGTGGGTTCTCTGAGGCGGGCTCTCCTATCTCTGGGTTTGAGGTCACCGAGGTAGTTAAAAAGCTCCTCGGTGGCAGGGCCACGGGGGTGGATGAGATTCGCCGGGAGTTCCTAAAGGCTCTGGATGTTGTGGGGCTGTCCTGGTTGACACGCCTCTGCAACATCGCGTGGACATCGGGGACAGTGCCTCTGGATTGGCAGACTGGGGTGGCGGTCCCCCTTTTTAAGAAGGGGGACCGGAGGGTGTGTTCCAATTCAGGGGTGCTGGAGAGGAGGGTCCGTCGGGAAGTCGAATCTCAGATTCAGGAGGAGCAGTGTGGTTTTCGTCCTGGCCGTGGAACAGTGGACCAGCTCTACACCCTCGGCAGGGTCCTCGAGGGTGCATGGGAGTTCGCCCAACTAGTCTACATGTGTTTTGTGGACTTGGAGAAGGCGTTCGACCGTGTCCCTCGGGGAGTCCTGTGGAGGGTGCTTCAGGAGTATGGGGTACCGAACCCCCTGATACGGGCTGTTCGGTCCCTGTACGACCGGAGTCAGAGTTTGGTCCGCATATCCGGCAGTAAGTTGGACTCGTTCCCGGTGAGGGTTGGACTCCGCCAAGGCTGCCCTTTGTCGCCGATTCTGTTCATAACTTTTATGGACAGAATTTCTAGGCGCAGCCAAGGCGAAGAGGGGGTCCGGTTTGGTGGCCTCAGTATTGCATCTCTGCTTTTTGCTGATGATGTGGTTCTGTTGGCTTCATCAAGCTGTGACCTCCAACTCTCACTGGAGCAGTTCGCAGCCGAGTGTGAAGCGGCTGGGATGAGAATCAGCACCTCCAAATCTGAGACCATGGAGTCGGAAAAGGGTGGGGTGCCCTCTCCGGGTCGGGGATGAGATCCTGCCCCAAGTGGAGGAGTTCAAATATCTTGGGGTCTTGTTCACGAGTGAGGGAAGAATGGAACGGGAGATCGACAGACGGATCGGTGCAGCGTCTGCAGTGATGCGGACTTTGTATCGGTCCGTTGTGGTAAAGAAGGAGCTAAGCCGAAAAGCGAAGCTCTTTATTTACCGGTCGATCTTCGTTCCTACCCTCACCTATGGTCATGAGCTGTGGGTCGTGACCGAAAGAACGAGATCCCGGATACAAGCGGCCGAAATGAGTTTCCTCCGTAGGGTGTCCGGGCTCTCCCATAGAGAGAGGGTGAGAAGCTTGGTCATCCGGGAGGATCTCAGAGTAGTGCCGCTGCTCCTCCGCATTGAGAGGAGCCAGATGAGGTGGCTGGGCCATCTGATTCGGATGCCTCCCGGACGCCTCCCTGGTGAAGTGTTCCGGGCACGTCCCACCCATGGGGAGGAGACCCCGGGGACGACCCAGGACACGCTGGAGAGACTACGTCTTTCGGCTGGCCTGGGAACGCCTCGGGATCCCCCCGGAAGAGCTGGATGAAGTGGCTGGGTAGAGGGAAGTCTGGGCGTCCCTGCTAAAGCTACTGCCCCCGCGACCCGACCCGGATAAGCGGTAGAAAATGGATGGAATTTTCAGAACATTTTTATTTATTATTGCTTTTGTCAGGTTCAAGTTATTTCTGTGACAACTACAACAAACCTATGGGTTTTTCTTTCATTAACAGAGGGTACCAACAGTTTTGGTCACATGTATGAAAGCAGCCTGCATGTAGCAAATGAGGACCAAGCAACTAAAGAATGAAGAGAACAGTGACGTGTCCTATATGCTGTGTCTGTAATAAATCTCAGAGCTGCAGGGTTAGGGTTAGAACAGGTCAGTTTTCGTTAAGGCAGTGAAAACATGCAAATCTATAAACTGTGTCACCATGATGTAATGGCCATAAAGGGCCATAACCAACTGTTTGTTGGAAGGACAAACTCATGGCTTTTATAAAAGGAACCAATGGTGAACTTCAGTTTCTAGACTAATACTAATAATTGACATGATAGTTAAACTCTAGATTCTTGTCCAGCCACATGCCAAGGTATTTGGATGTCTCAATGAACTCCGTGTGAGTACAGTGGAACCTCAGATTACCAATTTAGTTTCTTCCCGGACCCCGTTTGTAACCTGAAATGTTCTTAAACCAAGGTGACGTTTCCCATCGAAATGAATGGAAATGCAATTAATCTGTTCCAGCACCAAAATGAAGTTATACTCTTTTAAGCAGTGCAATCTAGAAATAAGTGAAAACACGCTATTTTTATAGAAATAAAACACTAAATAAACATGAAAGGTTTTTTGCGCATAACTTTGAGAGAAACTGGGAGGAAGGACTATAGCTCCTCATTGAAGAAGAGCCTTTTTCCAATAATAATAAGGGGAAATTCCAATTCCCCCCTCCCCCCTAATTAATTGGTTGATTTTGGCACAACAAACCGATCCAGGGAAGCTTATCTTTCTGTTCAGAAAAAAAAAATCGGAAAGTGGGAGGACACATTTGAAAGATGAATTGATCTCTTGGCCAATTTGCTGCCCATTTAATAATTTTGATAATTTTTTGAATGTGTTTTTCAAATGTGTATCGACAGCATACACTTTGGCATTGACAAAACCGTAACCCTAATGAAAATCAGTTGAGAAATGACTTATGACTTCCTTTCAATGTCCATGCATTACCTTCTATAGGAATGTCACCCCTGCCAACATGGCTGCGACGTTGGTACGTCGGTTAGCCGGGCTGCTACACTGCTCAAACGTATCTCGTGTCCATATCTATGTGGACAGCTATTTTGACATTATTATGGCAACATTAACTGTTTGTTGTCTTAATTAAAGAGAGGCTTCAGTTCAATAAATAGCATACATGATGTAAAAAGTGTTTTTAGACGAAAAAAAAAAAGATTTCCGGACTTCTATTAGCACATCAATCACAGGATGGATTATCAAGGATGTGGAGACAGAACTTCCATCTAGAAGAGATTTACGCCTTCCACCGCGGAGCAGAAAACTAGTCAAAGCGTTATGCATGTAGTCAATGATTGTCATGCAGTGCGAGTAAAAGCTCAACAAAGATCCTTCCTTTCATCCATACATACCATGACCGTTTGCAAACCGAAACTAATACGTAACTAGAGGTAAATTTTATACGAAGATTTTGGATGTACCTACAAGTGTGGAAATAGAGGTGCTAGAGGCAGTTCAAGTATCCATTGACCTAGATGGAGCAAATACCATTGCTTTAGACTGGTTAGAGCGTCTGCCTCACAGTTCTGAGGACTGGGGTTCAATCCCCGGCCCCTCCTGTGTGGAGTTTGCATGTTCTCCCCGTGCCCGGGTGGGTTTTCTTCCCACATCCCAAAAACATGCATGGTAGGTTAATTGACGACTCTAAATTGCCCGTAGGTGTGAATGTGAGTGCGAATGGTTGTTTGTTTGTATGTGCTCTGCGATTGGATGGCAACCAGTTCAGGGTGTACCCCGCCTCCTGCCCGATGATAGCTGGGATAGGCTCCAGCACGCTCGCGACCCTAGTGAGGAGAAGCGGCTCAGTAAATGGATGGATGGATGGATAGTTTTAAGTCCATTCGATAACAATTTGAAATCAGTGAGAGCATGTTGCAAGGGAACAAAATAAAAAAAAATCAGACTGTACATTTGAAATAGCAGCCTCAAGAGAGGGCGCAGAGGGGTACAATACTGTATCATCAGCATACATATGATATTGGGGAGCAGGGGCGTGCAGATGGGGGCGCTTTAGGTGGCTGTGCACCTGCCATTGATGCTCTAGGTGCCCCTTTGTTAATAGTTTTTATTTTACAATTTTTAAAACGTGTGCGCAAGTAAGTGTGTGTAAGCCTGTCTGGGGCCTTTCATGAATAAAATCTAATGTAACTCTTGGAAAAAAAACTTTCTAATTTATTAAGGAATTAATAAAGTTATATGGGTTTGAAAAGAGAGAGACTGCATGTGAGAGGGGAGGGGCTGTGGTGAGTCTCTCCACGTGCTCGGGTAAGCTGCTCATCCACGAGTGAGATCCATGTTTATCAGACATAAAAATTATTTCACCAGAATCAGAGGCGCCGTAACAGAGTAAGAAAACAAGGCACCGCTGAATAGTTCCCCTGCTACAACTCACTCATACACACAAACACAATTTTTACAGCCATTAAAACTATTAGAATCCTTTTTGACATGCTTGGGCACGCATTTCCGAGCTACGTTTGAATGCACCATATCAGACCGATCAAATGTTGGACAAAAAAAAACATGTAAGTTGAGTAACTCTTTTCCATGTTAATGAAGACAATGTATGACAAATTAATAGGTCATGTTAACGTTAGGAGGGATAATGTATAGTGAGTCGGTGATTGTGAAAAATCGACCAACAAAATGTCTGTGTGACTCAGTTGTCCACTCCAACCCAGTCCAGACCTTCCAAATCAAAAGTTAGCATTTTGATACACGGTGTGAAGTCAAATCAGACCCCTGATAAAAGACTGCAATTACCTACAGTATATTAGCTTGCTTGATAGCTGTTTGAACATAATAATAAACAAAGCCACTCATTGCTTTGCACATATTTACGGAACATTGGAAAATTATTGATCCTAGCCTCAAATGTTAATCAGCGTTTTGGTGGGCATTAGGATTTCAAATTGGGCAGACCAGGCACTCGTTGAGAATGACTGGGTTAGTGTATGATTCCATACGTCAGAAAATGGGCAATAATGTCAGTCACCTTTCTAAAAGCTGAACTCCATGAATGTCTTGTTTTGCTTAAAACACAAAGGTACAGTGGGTACGGAAAGTATTCAGACCCCCTTAAAATTTTCACTCTTTGTTATACTGCAGCCATTTGCTAGAATCATTTATTTTTCTTCCTCATTAATGTACACACAGGATCTCTGCCATTACTCCTTGCAGATCCTCTCCAGTTCTGTCAGGTTGGATGGTGGACAGCCATTTTCAGGTCTCTCTAGAGATGCTCAATTGGGCTTAAGTCTGGGCTCTGGTTGGGCCATTCAAGTACAGTCACAGAGTTGTTCTGAAGCCACTCCTTCATTATTTTAGCTGTGTGCTTCGGGTCATTGCCTTGTTGGAAGGTGAACCTTTGGCCCAGTCTGAGGTCCTGAGCACTGTGGAGAAGGTTTTTGTCCAGGATATCCCTGTACTTAGGCGCATTAATCTTTCCTTTGATTGCAACCAGTCGTCCTGTCCCTGCAGCTGAAAAACACCCCCACAGCATGATGCTGCCACCACCATGCTTCACTCTTGGGACTGTATTGGACAGGTGATGAGCAGTGCCTGGTTTTCTCCACACATACCGCTTAGAATTAAGGCCAAAAAGTTCTGTCTTGGTCTCATCAGAGCAGAGAATCTTATTTCTCACCATCTTGGAATCCTTCGGGTGTTTTTTAGCAAACTCCATGCGGGCTTTCATGTGTCGGGCACTCTGCCACAAAGCCCCGACTGGTGGAGGGCTGCAGTGATGGTTGACTCTCTAGAACTTTCTCCCGTCTCCCGACTGCATCTCTGGAGCTCAGCCACCGTGATCTTTGGGTTCTACTTTACCTCTTCTCCCTCGATTGCTCAGTTTGGCCGGACGGCCAGCTCTAGAAAGGGTTGTGGTTGTCCAAAACGTCTTCCATTTAAGGATTATGGAGGCCACTGTGCTCTTAGGAAACTTAAGTGCAGCAGAAATATTTTTGTAACCTTGGCAAAATCTGTGGCTTGCCACAATTCTGTCTCTGAGCTCTTCAGGCAGTTCTTTTGACCTCATGATTCTCTTTTGCGCTGACATGCACTGTGAGCTGTAAGGTCTTTTATAGAAAGGGTCACAGCAAAGGGTCTGAATAATTATGGCTGTGTGATATTTCAGTTTTTCTTCTTTTATAAATTTCAACAATTCAGTTTTTTTTCTGTCAATATGGGGTGCTGTGCTTAAATGATTTTAGCAAATGGCTGCAGAGTGAAAACGTTAAGGGTTCTGAATAATTTCCGTACCCACTGTAACTTGTTTGCTTTGACAGAAGACTAAGGAAATCAGAAAGTAGTCCAATTTGTCGAAAAATAAGAGGGTTTGAAATCTTAATTTATATTTAAAAAGTGGTTAAATTACTTTTCACTTCCTTTCCATCTTGTGTCATCATTAGACAGTTACTTATCTGGGCAGTTGTGATTAAATTAATTGTATTTTAGCTCAGTAAAAGGTTGTACATTGTTAATACATTTTCCTTTTATGATAATGGTTTGGTAAATTCAGTAGAGATCAGGAGTGTTATGAATGTATTGTTGAAATATTTTATTAAATGTCTACAGAAGGTGCTTAATTGTGTGTCTCCAACTTTACAAAAAAAAAAAATCGATATAATTACAAAGTAATTGAGGGCAGGGAAGCAATTCTATGCTGTAGATGAGAATGTGAGGTGGACCGCCTCCTAAAATCAGTTTCTCAATTGTGTTTCATTGAAAACAAAAACAGCTCTGGAGAATAAATCCACTAACATGTACAGAGCTCCAGGCATGGGAATTATATTTTGGTCACAATATAGTTGTGACATGCAAAATGCTAACATATGGCCACAAAATAGGTGTAATATGCGCACAAAATACTAATTGGTGGGTTTATGATTCCGATTAACAACAAAGTAAATGGTGTGCACCTGTGCTAGAACCTGCAATTCCTGGTGTTCTTAAGGCAAGTGTCTTTTCTTATGTTTTCATGAATAGCATGCAATGCTATGTTAAGGCATTTCAAACTCGTTCCATGTGACCCCTTTTTAACTTGGAGCACCTGCCTCTCTAAAGGTCTCTGCACGCCACTGCTGGGGAGTGAGTCAATTGATAGATATTATTTACATATCAAACAAAAAGAAACGCTCCTAAAGTTGAACTCTGTGGCTCCCCCTTTTTTAAGGTCAGGTAATTTTTCTACGAAATTTTTTTACGTAACACAAATTGTTCTTAAATCGGGTCGTTCGTAACACGACGTTCCACTGTAGAAGTATTTAGAGACACGAATAACATTAAAACTTATACACGTTAGACAGTGAGACGTGCTGCAAATTGGAATTTCAAAGAGCCATAGGTCAAAATGAAATAAATCATATAATTTGTGATCCATGTTATTTTTGTACTTCAACACCTGTTTTTAACACTAGTAATTTCTGAATAAGCATTGCAAAAAAACATCTAAAGGCAAAAAAAAAAAAAAAAAAAAAAAAACACACGAAGCTTTAATCATGTTGGATAAACTGAGCGATAGCGAGGTACGATATGCCGATTTCTTGCATTACCGTTGTTTTGGCAATTTTTTTTCTGACAGAATAAGTAAGGAAGCAATCTTGTCTTTGTAGGGTTTTATTACAAAAAAGAGAGAAAAGTCTTTGCAAAGAGAGGAAAAGGTTCAAGTTGTCAGAGTTGTTACCCCTTACTGAAACCCAAGCAAAAGAATCACCTCCTTTATACAGAAGTGAGAGAGACAGAGAAGAAAAGGAAAGCAAAACAATTATCTTTGTCCAGCTGCACTCAACTTATCTTTTTCGAAAAACAACTAGTTGTCACAACATGGAATAATAAAGCATGTGACGGTTGTAGAAACTAATAGAGGTAATATTTGGTATATGGGTCATTCCACTGAGGTGGTACACAATTTGTGACATGTAAGAAAAATATAAGAACCTGAATCATTTTCTTGAAAATATGTTACTAAAATTTCATTGAAGTATACTAGTTACATTTAGAGGTTCATGGGATAAAAACATACATAGTTTACTTAATATGACCATTATTTGACCAGTGGTCGCTTTTAACACTGACTCTAGATATGAACATGGAAAGCTGTTTATTGTATGAAAACCTTAGGCATTTTTCACACAAATACTAGGGTTAGAGTAGGTTCACAAACCAATGTATGTCCAACTTGTTAATGCACCGCAAAATATCGAGTAAAAAATTTACTGAGGGCAAATATAGATGTGTGTAACATTGACTAAAAATACAACATGGAAAATGAAGGACCTGAATACTAACAGGTATAAGTGAATGAATTCAGTGGATATCAGAACTTAATAGGACTAGTGAATTTTTCAATATCAGTTTCCTTACTTGGTATGATACCCTTCAAGTTAGACCATCAACTTGAAGTTTGACAGGAGGCCTTTATAATCAGAACCGAATCCAAGTTTAATAATAAGGATTCAAGTATGTGCGTAATCATGACTACATCCTCAACACTGCTGTGACGTGTCAAAATTACCAGCGAGTCAGCAGTGCAGTCAGGAGACACAGAAAAGAGCCTGTGCACTAGCGATAGAAAACGGTCGAAATTCACCAATCATTTCTCCTTCAACGAATCAAACAAGAAACCATGTAATTCTATACAAACGCGCTTTTCATCATTGCTAGTAACTTGACCGTCTGAGATCAAAGCTTGTAACATTTTTACATCATTTTCTTGAAAACACTTACCAGGTTCTACCGGCACCTCCATGTTCCCATCAAGCTCAAATCCTGCCGTATGCTGGTCGTATGTAAGCCGAAAAAGGTTCTGGGTGATCGATGTCGCAAAATAGTCGACCGTTTTTGTTATTTTTTCCAAGTCGCTCGAACGAAAATATGACTGACACTTACAAATGTAAGTCAATATTGTCTCCTACTCCTTCTGAAGGAATTGATTGATCCTTCTATGATTATTTTGGAGATTATTGCATCAATTCCAAATAGCCCTCGTAAAATGGTCGTTGTTTGTTTACAGTTATGAAATTGAGTGGATGCTTGCTCGTAACGCGTTTTGACCGAAAAAGTTACGAGCACGATGCCTATTTCTAATAAGTGCCTCTAAGAAATCTTGCCGTGAAATTTCATTAACTTCTGTTGAGTGGTGGCCGCTTTTAGCAGATATTGGCGAAATCGTTGCATGATTTTGCCGATATTTTTCACACTGTGCCTATTTCCGTTGATGACTGGTAAAATGTCACTCTTCGGCCCTGGTCAAAAACCACAAAAATGCGTTTGACATGGTTTATTGCAAAATAATTGGTGGTGGAAAATTCTTGATACAATATTATTTTATATCTACATGTTGATACCTGATTACTGACGATACTGTTGTGTGTTAATATTTGATGCCTTTTAATGTATTTTGCCGTTAATAATTGCCTGTAACATATATGGGTCATTTTCCAACTCACCGTTTTAATATTAACACAAAAGTTGTTACGGCACACTGACACACACATTTTCAAGTGATACTTCATTGTGGTGTCTATCATGATAAAAGTTGACTTTCACACTATGGTGCATGTTAACTTAAAACCTCGTAATGATTATTTGGTTTTCTGTTGATTCCAGCATTTCTACTTCACTGTACCTGACTTAAAAGAACTCCCCAGAATGCCAGAGAATGTGAGTGTTTTTAATCTTTTTTTCTAAGCACATTTACATAGTATCATTTTTATGACCGGCTAGCTGAGAGCAACCATAACGGCGATGTGGCTTGCGATGAAAAGAAGTTCGACACCTGTGACTTAAATCTTGTACACGTTTTTGACATCAAACTGTCGTAATATCATTTCAGCATAACATGAACAATCAGCGTACCTTACTGCTTCTAATTTAATTGTGCTTTGTATATTCCGTTGACTTTTGAGGCCTTTTTAAGATATATTTTCTAAAAGAACGACTGGTAATTGAAGAACATGAAAATGAGAAGAACGCAAAGAGAATAATATCCAGCATAAGTAAGCAATTTATAGTAGGAAAAACTCAGTGTGGTTATTTCATAGGCTTTCCAGTTAGTCAACCATTGAGGAATCCATGTACTCTAATATCCAAGTTAAGGGCAATGAGTCAAGTTTTCTTTGTTTTGACTTGTGGCTGATGCTTTGATCCTCTGATGGATTTCCCAATACGTGCCTTTCTATGGTTTTTACTATACTGAGTTATGTGCCAACTCAATTTATCTGCTATGGTGCCTGAGGGGAGTTTCCATGTTTTCAGGTGACTGGAAATCCTTTCATGCCTGTTACTTGTGGGATGGATGTCGTCCTTTGTGAGTTTTACAGTTTTTCTGGCTGATGGAGGCCACTGTGATCTACAGTCCACAAGCCACTTAGCATTGGTGGTCTGTGACACACTGTTTTTAAACCCCCAATATTTGCTTGACGTATTGCCTCTACGACAACACTGTAATCACCATTGCGGAAATGGGCCTGTCACAAACACAAAGGTGCTGGAAAAGAGAGTTGAACTTCACCATTGATGCAGAAGTTCCCCTTTTATCGGTTTCCAGATAGGCATCATCAATACTGTCTGAAATTTACATTTAACCTCACTAATAGCTGAAATTCCTAGAGGAGAAGTACAGGGTGATTGAAAAGTAAATCCCTATTTTTAAGTACCTGTAATTTGTTTCTGAACTAGAATTCTTACAAGAAATGAACATGAAAAGAAAGTGTATTGCATGGAGATTTATTTAAAATTCGACATGGGCGCCAGCATTAGCCACCAGTTTCTCAAGCCACCTGGGAACCGCATTAACTGATTTCACAAGGAACTCTGGTATTCGCCCTTCAAGTTCTTCCAAAGTCATTGGTTTGGTAGAATAGACTTGCTCCTTTAACCAGCCCCACAGAAAAAAGTCACTGGGTGTTAAGTCAGGACTTCTGGCTGGGCACTCACACACAAGAAAATATATACAGCATATGAATAAATTATAAGTATTTAAAAATAGGGAGTTACTTTTCAATCACCCTTTAGTTGATGGTCAAAAGGTATCAATTTAGCCAATAACGACGATAGTGTCAAAAATAGATAGATTTGTAGTTAGTCGCTTTTTTTGAAAAATAGTTGCTAGAGCAGTCAGAAAAGTCACTAAATCTAGTGACAGAACCACGAACTTGACAACTCTAGTACTATACATAGTACACATAGGATGGAATAATGAAGAAAGAAAAATTACCTTAAATATGTTAAGCGCAGGCGGCACGTGACTACTTAGCACATCTGCCTCACAGTTCTGAGGTCCGGGGTTCAAATCCCGGCCTCGCCTGTGTGGAGTTTACATATTCTCCCCGTGCCCGGGTGGGTTTTCTCCGGATACTCCGGTTTTCCTCCCACAACCCAAAAACATGCATGGTAGGTTGATTGAAGACTCTAAATTGCGCGTAGGTGTGAATGTGAGTGTGAATGATTGTTTGTTTATATGTGCCCTGCGATTGGCTGGCGACCAGTTCAGGTTGTACCCCGCCTCCTGCCCGAAGATAGCTGGGATAGGCCTCAACACGACCGCGACCCTAGTGAGGATAGGTGGTACAGAAAATGCATGTTAAGCACAACCCCGAATGAGCAGCTCGGTTGTTAAATGCTTTAGTATGATAATGTAGTTAACATATTTTTGTCAGATTTTCTTTCCACATATTTTCTTTAGTCATTCACTAGTAATTAGTGATGCATTTGTTTACCTTATCAGATTGTTGACTGCACAACTGTTGATTTGCACTTTCCAGTTAATAGGCTGTCCCCCCCCACCCTCCCAATATAATGTATGGAATAGTTTGTGTTCCAGTGCACTATGTAATTAATATTTCACAACTAACACTTTATTTTGTTTTTTTCTGCTGTTACAGAAGAACCTTACAGAGTACTCTGTAGCCGTAGATGTCAATAACATGCTTCAACTCTACGCTAGTATGCTTTATGAACGTCGGATCCTCATCTGCTGTAGCACACTAAGCACTGTAAGTAGTAGTAGTAGTGATTCACCTTTTCTAATTTTTCAGTACATCCCGTTAAAGTTTTTATATTGTGTCATTTGATTGTATTTTTTTTTTTTTTGGTGAGCACATCTTAAATCACCTAATCTCCAAACCTATTGAACCACTTGTAGTGCATTTTAAAGAATGACTGCTAAGAAGTCCCATTAAAAGTTCCATGAATAACTTCCTCGAATGCAGCATGAAATAACTCAATCTGTCGGTCGGGGTGATCAATGATCTGGTTACAGTTTAATGCATGGCATGTCCACAACAAATCGTACAGTACTTCCAGTTAAAACCAGGCCCCTCATTTATCAAAGAGTGCGTGGAACAGGTTCATTCATGTTCATTTGTAAGACTGAAATTGTATGTATGTAAGTAAAAATTGTATGTAAGTAAAAATCCTTATTCATCAAATGTGCAGGCACCTGTTGCTTGCACACCAGTAAATAATGTGTGTTGATAAATCCCAACTGTTCCCACACCTATGGTCACAACCCACATCTTGTGACCAAAAGAGCAAGATCACAGATGCAAGCTGCTGAAATGAGTTTCCTCTGCAAAGTATCAGGGCTCACGCTTAGAGATAGGGTGAGAACCTCAGTCATCCGGGAAGGGCTTAGAGTCGAGCCGTTGCTCCTTCACATCGAGAGCAGCCAGATGAGGTGGCTCAGGCATTCCGTTAGGATGCCTCTTGGACGCCTCCCTGGTGAGGTGTTCTGGGCCTGTCCAACTGGGGACGACTCAGGACATAATGGAGAGACAATATCTCCCGGTTTACCTAGGAACAGCTCGGGATCCCCTCAGAGGACTTGAACGATGTGGCTGGTGAGAGGGAAGTCTGAGCTTCCCTGCTTGAAGATGCTGCCCCCGTGACCCAACCCCGGATAAGTGGAAGTTGATGGATGGATGTTTTACCACCATTAAAATAGTGATGCGATGTACTGTGTCGAGGCTTCAGGTTTTTCTGAAGTACTATTTTCCTTAAGTACAGGACCAGTTTTCAAGCAACACTTACAGATGGTAAAGTACAGTTAACTTATGATATCTCGTAGACAAAACACAAAGTACGTTAGACTGAGCGATGGTAGGGCAATGATGACTATATTAGCTAATAATAATAATAGTAATAAAAAGTTAACTTGCGTACATAGTGCCTCTTTTTTACTATCATCATCATACACTCTACATTTTAAACTTTTTTTTCCTCTTTTGTTCTTGTAAACAGTTAACAGCCTGTGTCCATGGGTCTGCTGCCATGTTATATCCAATGCACTGGCAACATGTTTACATTCCAGTCCTCCCTCAACATCTTTTAGAGTATTGCTGGTGAGTTGTTGGCTTTCACTCAAATACTTATAACATCTTAAAATTTGTATTTAAGACTCAGCCCATTTGCTTTTCGTAAATGATAGCAGTGCAAATAAGCCTAAATCACCATTTATGCACAGTATTCTTACATTTG